>NC_056625.2:177993385-178301440 GCF_002870075.4 Lactuca sativa | reverse complement strand
GGGATGATTTACTGATCATCCATAAAGGGTAGTGATTATCTCACAAACTAGTACTAAACTATTCACAGGGTTCTTGTAAGATATCGATATACAGAAGATTATGAAACATAGTACACTAAAGTATAGATACATACATGAAATTATCTGACAATACATTAAAATGATACGGAGATAAACTGAATCAGACATAGTTTATCTAATAACTTGATATAGACATCAGTATACGATAGAAAGAATAGTAAAGACCCCCAAATTATTCCCATAATAATTTGATTAGTTTGATTGTTTCCTTAACTAAAATCCATTTAGTTGAAATCGAATAGTCATTCCTTATGCTCAGCATAATACATAAGGAGTAAAAGAGTTTATAGGTTTGTCAGATATTGTTTGAAACACATCAATGTTGTGATTGGAAAACAGTTATAGTTTGCTTGTATTCCCCCCCTGAAAACAGTGAAAAAGCCGTAGGGGTATGAACTCACCGGACGAGATACGAGACGGTTTGGATGCTAAGAGTTGATCCGGAACTTGTAAACACACGAGGTTCCTAATTATCATGTAAAGATACACATTTGTATCTAATTAGGACTTAGATTGATTGTTGGATAGGGACAAATGCTTCAAGTCGCGATAACACTCTGATACAAGTGTTTGGAAGGACCCGGGTGGCGTTTAGGGACATGAATGATACAAGGGACTTGGGAAATGAGTTGGGACATCAAAGGAACACCCCCCCCCCTTTAGGGAGTTTACGGCCAAAACACCCATCCCCATGAGTTTACGGCCGTAAACTCATGATGGGTGGTTTATGGTTCAATTTGGACTTCCAACACTTAGGGGATAATTTCTAAACTTGGTTTAAGGACTTGGAATGATTACAAAACATCAAATAGACCCCCTTTATGGGAGTTTACGGCCTAGCATGGCTCCAAGGCCGTAAACCCCTATTTACCCAAGAAAATGATGTTAAATGGTGCTAGAACAAATCACATGTGATTGGTAGAATTTATCCAAGGCCTATCATGAGTTTGCAAGGGACTTTTGGGGTGTTTATGGAGTTTACGGCCCATGAGACCCCCCTCATGGCCGTAAACTCTTCTATAGGGTGCTTCAAGGAGTTTCAAGGTCTAAAACTTGCATGAAAGGACTTCTAAAATTCATCTAAGGGCCTTAGGGGTGTTTAGTTTGCATTCTAACACCAAGAATTTTGGAGTTTACGGCCCAAGAACAAGTCTTGGCCATAAACCCTTAGAAATCCCATGAATGATGTGTTTTAGGCCCTCAAAGTATTTTTGGTTGGTCCCTTGATTTATTCCAAGGCTTTTGGTGGTGTTGGATGGCTTTCTAACAACTTAGAATTGGATTTATGCCAAGTTTTGGGGAGTTTACGGCCCAAGCACTCTCCTTGGCCGTGAACTCATCTAAATCCCCCAAAATTCATGTTTCAAGTGTCCAAATGCTAGAATCAAGGTCCTATAATTCATATCTAGGCCATAGAAGTGATTTGGAAGGGTTTAAGGGCATGAAAACCCTAATTATATGAGTTTACGGACCAAGAATGATCCTTGGCCGTAAACTCCTTCAAACATCACAAAATTCAAGTTTTACATGTTTAGAGTCCATATCTTGAAGTACCATAGCCATATCTAAAGTCCAAACTAGTCAAGGAGGGGTTCAAGGGCTCAAAACCCATCATTTTTGGTGTTTACGGCCTAGGCATCTTCCTGGGCCGTAAACTCATACATTGTGTCCCATTTCACAATTAAGTGTCTAATTTGGAAGCTAAACATGTTATAGATTGAAGCTAGGAAGGTACCTTAAGGATTTGAAGCCTTAAAATTGAGTTTTGGACCCTTAATCTTTGGATTTTTGGAGAGAGGTTAGAGAGAGAGTAGTGAGAGAAGGAAAAGCTTCAAATGAAAGCTGAAACACGTTTATATAGTTCCTAAAATTTGCACGCGGTGGAATTCTACCTGATACCGACGCTAAACGCGGCTTTTGGTCGCACCTGATTGAGTTTCCGTCACCCGACGGGAACATTATAAAAACTCATGAAATAAATGTTTTTGGGCTAATAACATAAGTTCCTGAGTGATTTAGACACTCATTAGAATAAAATAAACATATAAGTTTATACGATTAACTCCAAAGAGAAAACGGAACAAATCCGATAACAGCGACTTTCCGGGTAGAACGGGTTTTGGCGACGAACAAATTTCGGGTTGTTACAGGATTACAATCCCGTATAAGATATAGTTAAAAATCATGGGGAAAACATCCCGTACAAGTTATAGATATCTAACCATGGGATCACTATCCCGTATAAGATATAAGATATATATATACTGAAAAACCATGGGAATAACATCCCATACTAGATACAAGTTCAATAGACTAAAAAACCATGGGGCTACTATCCCGAACTAGATACAAAATAGTTTGACAAAACCATGGGATCACTATCCCGAACCAGATATAAGATTATAAAACCCAAACTGTGAATAAATTTATGTTAATACGTGTTGTGAGTCGGGTAACCATGCTAATACGACAACGAGACCTCCTTGACGTTTGTGTGATGTCGAAACGATATCCAGAAATTTGTCGCCCCAGGCGTGCCCACTTAACTGTAGCTAGCAGTTAAGGTGTGGGATTGTCAGTCCCGAATAGATCTATTCACAAATTCCACGCTCTCCTTCCAGGAGACTCTGGTTACACTTCCGAGGAGGATTTACTGATCGTCCATAAAGGGTAGTGACTATCTCACAAACTAGTACTAAACTATTCACAGGGTTCTCATACGATATCGACATACAGAAGATTATGAAATGTAATA
Organism: Lactuca sativa; assembly: GCF_002870075.4. Lineage (NCBI taxonomy): Eukaryota > Viridiplantae > Streptophyta > Magnoliopsida > Asterales > Asteraceae > Lactuca > Lactuca sativa. The sequence continues at coordinate 178,298,604 of NC_056625.2, read as the reverse complement.
CAACGAATATAGATACATACAAAGAAATTATCTGACAATACATTCAAATGATATGGAGATAAACTGAATCAGACATAGTTTATCTAATAACTTTATATAGATACCAGTACATGATAGAACGAACAGTAAGGCACCCCAAATTATTCCCATCATAATTTGATTAGTTTGGTTATTTCCTTAACTAAAATACATTTAGTTGAAATTGATAAATCATTCCTTATGCTCAGCATAATACATAAGGAGTAAAAGAGTTTATAAGTTTGTCAGATATTGTTTGAAACATATCAATGTTATGATTTGAAAACAGTTATAGTTTGCTTGTATTCCCCCCCCCCCTGAACACATTGAAAACAGTGAAAAGGACGTAGGGGTATGAACTCACCGAACGAGAAATGTGACGATTTGGATGCTAAGAGTTGATCAGGGGCTTGTAAACACACGAGCTTCCTAAGTATAATGTAAAGATACACATTTGTATCTAATTAGGACTTAGATTGATTATTGGATAGGGACAATTGCTTCAAATCGCGAAAACACTCCGATACGAGTGTTTGGAGGGACCCGGGTGGCGTTTAAGGACACATATAGTTAGGATAATGAATTGGGACTTCAAAGGAACACCCCTTAGGGAGTTTATGGCCACAAGAACCATTCCCCATGAGTTTACGGCCGTAAACTCATGGTGGGGTCAATTTTGGGCAAAAATGACTTCAAACACTTAGGGGAATTTTTCTAGGTTTGGTTCAAAGTCTTGGAATGGATTTTTAACATCAAAATGACACATTTATGGGAGTTTACGGCCTAGCATAGGCTCCTGGACGTAAACTCCTTAATTCTCATGAAAATGGTGTTCAATGGTGTTAAAACAAATCACATGTGATTGCTAAAATTGTTTCAAGGCCTTACATGCATTTGTATGAAATTTTGAAGGGGTTTTTTGAGTTTATGCCCAATGAGACCCCTCTCATGTCCGTAAACTCTCTTAGAGAGTGATTCCATGTGTTTTAATGCCAAAAACTTGTTTGTAAGGACTCCTAAAATTTATTCCAAGGCTTTAGGGTTGATTTAAGGACATTTTGGCATGGCTTTATGAGTTTACGGCCAAAGGCTATGTGCTTAGGCCGTAAACTCCTATATGTAATGTGTTTGATGTGTTTAAGGTCTCCAAACCATTTTTAGATGATTCTAGGATTTACCACAAGGTCATTGGTTGAGTTTCAAGGCATTTGGACATGTTTTAAGGCACTAAATCCCCCATTTAGAGGAGTTTACAGCCCAAGCACATGCCTTGGCCGTAAACTGTTGTTTGTCCCCCAAAAATGATGTTTAAAGTGTCCAAATGCTAAAACCATTATTCTATAAGTCATATCTAAGCCTTGTTTGTGATTTGGAAGGGTTTAAGGGCATGAAAACCCCATTTAAATGAGTTTACGGCCCAATCTTATGCCTTGGCCGTAAACTCCTTCAAATGCATCAAAATTCATGTTCTAAATGTTATATGTCCATTCCATAAAGTCATCTAGCCATATCCAAGGTCCAATTGTGTTTAGGAAGGGTTTTTGTGCTCCAAAACCCATTATATATGAGTTTACGGCCTAAGAGGGTTCTACAGCCGTAAACTCATGAATGATGTCTTAATCCATGCTTTGAACTCGAATTTGAAGGCTAAGAAGGTTACATAACAAGCTAGGGAAAGTACCTTAGAGATTTGAAGCCTTAAATTTGAGTTTTGGATCCTTAAACTTGGATTTAGGAGAGAGGTTAGAGACAGAGTAGAGAGAGGAAGAAAAAGCTTCAAATGAGTGCTTAAACACGTTTATATAGGTCCTAAAACTTGGACACGGTGGAATTCTACCCGATACCGACGTTAAACGCGGCTTTTGGTCGCACCCGATTAAGTTTCCGTCACCCGGCGGGGACGTTTCTAAAACTTATTAAATAAATATTCTGGGCTAATTACATGAGTTCCTGAGTGATTTAGACACTCATTAAATTATAATAAACATATAAGTTTAAATAATTTAACCCAAAGTGAAAACGGAACGAATTTGATAACGGCGAATTTTTCGGGTAGAACGGGTTTTGGCGATGAACAACTTCGGGTTGTTACATTATCCCCCCGTTAGAGGGAATTTCATCCTGAAATTCAAAGAATAAGATATAGATCATGAATTTGGAATGAGACACGAATGGATTTGTTGCCTCGGATCTCCACTTTCTCAAGTGGAATCAGGTCTCTACTGGGCGTTCTTAGTGAATTTCTCACTATCGGGACGTGTCTTTGTTTCGTACCTTGACTCTCTCTCTATCTATGATATCAATCGGTTTTCTCATGGAAGCTCCAATCCTGAATGACTTCGGTTTCCTCAAAGGAATCACTAGGGTTTCGTTGGGTAGATGCTTCTAAGGATTTGAGACATGATGTACTTGATAGATGTTAACAAGCTCTACGAGCATCCGAACCCTGAAGATTGCAGAATCAATCTCTACGAAGACCTCGAAAAGTCTGAGGTGGGACTAAACTTTAGACGTTCGAATGAAATTCCTAGGAATCCTTCGGGACAGACATTTAAAAGAAAGAGCTGCTAACTTCCCGTTTCTCAATGATCACAGAAACGAGGGATGTGTGGTAATTTACATGGGGAAAACTTTTGAGTTCTAAGACATGGAATTGATACGAAGGTTTGATGCTGAAGATCATGAGAGTCAGGTCGAGGAAAAGATATAGACAGGCGACCCTCTCGAAATCAAGATAACAACATGGATGAGTCTCAGTCATTCCATGTTAAACGTAGCATCAAAGCATTTTCGTGAAAAGTTTCCCATTTAATCGAATGGAACAGAATAATTCTCTGGACTGAGAATATAATCTATAGGTATGAAGTTAGTGTTCTCAATCTCACTGGTTAGTCGTTTCGATGATACACCTTTCGATCACATACGAAAGATTGAGCTTAGAAAATGTTCGAATAGATAGATAACAGGTTTCCCACTTTGTACTGGAATCGAAAAGAGTTGCAGGTATAAGAATTATCAAAGAGAAGTATACATGCGGCAACAGAGGGATCAGTGGTTGTAGCTACTTTGGGGCAATTCCTTTTGAAGTGCCCCGCTTCACCACAATTGTTGCAGGATGGACTGATTCCCGCTCCGGATGATTGGTTCGCTGATTTGGCTGGTTTTCTGTAGGTTCGAGCAAGATGGCCCTTCTTGCCACTATTGTCGCAGATCCTTTCGCGACATGGACCAGGAATGCGGTGATGGTAGTTGCACTTACCACACCAAGGAAGGGTACCGGTGTATCCACTTGTAGGAGTTTGAGCTGTGGATCCAACAGCTGAGACATCGACAGGGGAAGTAGCAGCATGGACTACTACCGTTTGCTATTTCTTAGAAGACCCTTTCGTAATCGGGGCCTTCCGCTTGTTCCAAGATTTCTTTTTGCTTCCATCTCCGTTGGTGACTGGCTCGGGGGTAGTAGCTTCCTCATCAGAGTTGTCTTCGTGATCGATCAAGACTTTTGCAAGACATTTAGCGTTGTCGTAGGTGTTTGGCTTCGCAGCCAAGACATTCCCTTTTGTTGGCTGGGTCAATCCCCAGATGAATCTCTCGATCTTTTTACTCTCCGGGGTAACCATTCCTGGACAGAGTAACGCCAGATCATCAAATCTTGAAGTATAAGCAGCTATGTTGGAACACTTCATCTTAAGGTTTCAGAGTTTGTGTTCTAGCTTCTGAATTTCGCCCCGAGGGCAATACTCTGCAAGCAGAATCTCCTTCATAGTTTCCCAACCCATGGCATTTGCTAAGGGTAAAGTTCAAGATTTGACTAGGACGTTCCACCAAGTCAGGGCTTTATCAAGGAAGGTGCAGGCGGCAAACTTTACTTTGTCAGACTCCGAACAGGCACATATTTCAAAGATTGATTCGATTTTCTCGAACCATCGAGTCAGGGAAATGACACCTCCAGTGCCATCGAACGATGTGGGTTTCGCATTCATGAAGTCTTTATAGGAACCCCCTCTTCGGTGTTCCTGGCTGTCTTTAGGGTCTTGGGGATGGGGACCACCTCCGGAGCCACCGGGATTCATTTGTGACATGGCTGCCACCATTGCAACAGTCAGAACTGTCTGAAGTGATGCGAGATCAAATTGAGGAGAAGGTGGTGGCGGAGGAGGATTGTCGTTGTTCTTCATGCTGGGTCTCTTTCTTGGAGGCATCTTGATCTAAAAAGATCAGGAAAGAGAGGATCATAAGTCCTCTAAATTGAATCAAGAGATATGGAACAGGGGATATCTCATCAAGACAGATATAACATCATACTAAGCGATAAAGCAGGAAAGAGTTATCAAGATAGAACATTTTATCGCTAGCGGAATGGTCAAGTAACATCGCGTATACGAGGAATTTCTACGAAGGATTGGCTCGAGAAATACTCCCATAGTATTTCATGGTTCGCTGCAGCAACGATTCGTTGTTTGGGATATTAGGTAAGTTTTAGGCATGCTGCGTACCACAGTCACTCTCAAGCACATGTTGGCCGTGTCTCGAATGAATATAGTTGGCCAGGCTATATTGATCCTAGACACGACTACATAACTGCCCAAGTTTAACCGCAGCGCACAAAACCCATTTACTTATGTTTTGTTCTACTTCTAGTTATGGATCACAACGGTTCCGTATACTTTTATACTTTTGAAAATACTTATAGTTTTGAAGATACTTTTAATTCAGAGCACTAAGGCCCTTTAGTGTTTATAGTTTTATACCATGTAAGGTTTGGTATACTCCGTTCACTATAAACAAGGGCTCTTATACCAATCTGTCACACCCCGAAAATCAAAGGCGGAAACATTTCCGGGTGGACTCCACGTTGTGTATCAAATCCAATGTACATAGTAATCACAGTAAACAACCATTACATTACATATATATGAAAGTTTACATTTGTTTCAAAAGTAAAGTTATACAAGATATACATATGCATCATATTAACAAAAGTTGAGACGAGTCTTCCGAGCACTCCGTCTTCGCCAAAAGATATTGCCGGGTACCTGTCTAACTTGGACCTGAGAATACAAGCGGTTTGAAAATCAGCATAAAGCTGGTGAGTTCATAAGCGGTTTTGTTTTATGAGAATGTATCGATTTCCTTTAGTTTCCGAAAAGGTTTGTTATCGAAGAAAATCCCATATTTTCTTATGTAAAGTTAGTTTAGTTATCATTTGTTACCAATTCGATTACGTGTTGTATTTTACCCCAGGAAAATCCCATATTTTCCTAATTGTAAGACCCGTTGTATATCGCAAAGTATAGTTTAATACACAAAACTATATGTTGAAAATCTTGGGATCAATATCCCGAAATAGATATAAGATAGTTTGACATATATGAAAGTACAGATTTAAGATCATGGGAATACCATCCCGGACTAGACACGAGATAATTTGATATATATGGAAATATAGATTGAAAACCATGGGATCACTATCCCGGACAAGATATAGATTTAGACCATGGGATTATCATCCCGTACTTGATATAGATTGAAATCATGGGATTACTATCCCGAAATAGATATAGATTGAAAACAATGGGATCACTATCCCGGAAAAGATATAAGTGTAAACCATTGGATTACTATCCCGTATAAGATATAGTTAAAAATCATGGGGCAAACATCCCGTACAAGTTATAGATATCTAACCATGGGATCACTATCCCGTATAAGATATAAGATATATACATACTGAAAAACCATGGGAATAACATCCCGTACTAGATACAAGCTCAATAGACTGAAAAACCATGGGACAACTATCCCGAACTAGATACAAAATAGTTTGACAAAACCATGGGATCACTATCCCGAACCAGATATAAGATTATAAAACCCAAACTGTGAATAAATTTATGTTAATACGTGTTGTGAGTCGGGTAACCATGCTAATACGACAACGACACCTCCTTGACGTTTGTCAGACATCGAAACGATATCCATAAATTTGTCACCCCAGGCGTGCCCGCCTAACTGTAGCTAGCAGTTAAGGTGTGGGATTGTCAGTCCCGAATAGATCTATTCACAAATTCCGCACTCTCCCTCCAGGAGACTCTGGTTACACTTCCGGGGAGGATTTACTGATCATCCATAAAGGGTAGTGACTATCTCACAAACTAGTACTAAACTATTCACAGGGTTCTCATACAATATCAACATACAGAAGATTATGAAATGTAATACAGCGAATATAGATACATACAAAGAAATTATCTGACAATACATTCAAATGATATGGAGATAAACTGAATCAGACATAGTTTATCTAATAACCTTATATAGATATCAGTACATGATAGAACGAACAGTAAGGCACCCCAAATTATTCCCATAATAATTTGATTAGTTTGGTTATTTCCTTAACTAAAATACATTTAGTTGAAATTGAGAAATCGTTCCTTATGCTCAGCATAATACATAAGGAGTAAAAGAGTTTATAAGTTTGTCAGATATTGTTTGAAACATATCAATGTTATGATTTGAAAACAGTTATAGTTTGCTTGTATTCCCCCCTGAAAACATTGAAAATAGTGAAAAGGACGTAGGGGTATGAACTCACCGAACGAGAAATGTGACGATTTGGATGCTAAGAGTTGATCCGGGGCTTGTAAACACACGAGGTTCCTAAGTATAATGTAAATATACACATTTGTATCTAATTAGGACTTAGATTGATTATTGGATAGGGACAATTACTTCAAATCACGAAAACACTCCGATACGAGTGTTTGGAGGGACCCGGGTGGCGTTTAAGGACACATATAGTTAGGATAATGAATTGGGACTTCAAAGGAACACCCTTTAGGGATTTTACGGCCACAAGACCCATTCCCCATGAGTTTACGGCCGTAAACTCATGGTGGGGTCAATTTTGGGCAAAAATGACTTCAAACACTTAGGGGAATTTTTCTAGGTTTGGTTCAAAGTCTTGGAATGGATTTTTAACATCAAAATGACACATTTATGGGAGTTTACGGCCTAGCATAGGCTCCTGGCCGTAAACTCCTTAATTCTCATGAAAATGGTGTTAAATGGTGTTAAAACAAATCACATGTGATTGCTAAAATTGTTTCAAGGCCTTACATGCATTTGTATGAAGTTTTGAAGGGGTTTTTGGAGTTTACGGCCAGTGAGACCCCTCTCATGGCCGTAAACTCTCTTAGAGAGTGATTCCATGTGTTTTAATGCCAAAAACTTGTTTGTAAGGACTCCTAAAATTTATTCCAAGGCTTTAGGGTTGATTTAAGGACATTTTGGCATGACTTTATGAGTTTTCGGCCAAAGGCTATGTGCTTAGGCCGTAAACTCCTATATGTAATGTGTTTGATGTGTTTAAGGTCTCCAAACCATTTTTAGATGATTCTAGGATTTACCGCAAGGTCATTGGTTGAGTTTCAAGGCATTTGGACATGTTTTAAGGCACTAAATCCCCCATTTAGACGAGTTTACGGCCCAAGCACATGCCTTGGCCGTAAACTGTTGTTTGTCCCCCAAAAATGATGTTTAAAGTGTCCAAATGATAAAACCATTATTCTACAAGTCATATCTAAGCCTTGTTTGTGATTTGGAAGGGTTTAAGGGCATGAAAACCCCATTTACATGAGTTTATGGCCCAAGCTTATGCTTTGGCCGTAAACTCCTTCAAATGCCTCAAAATTCATGTTCTAAATGTTATATGTCCATTCCATAAAGTCATCTAGCCATATCCAAGGTCCAGTTGTGTTTAGGAAGGGTTTTTGTGCTCCAAAACCCATTATATATGAGTTTACGGCCTAAGAGGGTTCTACAGCCATAAACTCATGAATGATGTCTTAATCCATGCTTTGAACTCGAATTTGAAGGCTAAGAAGGTTGCATAACAAGCTAGGGAAAGTACCTTAGCGATTTGAAGCCTTAAATTTGAGTTTTGGATCCTTAAACTTGGATTTAGGAGAGAGGTTAGAGAGAGAGTAGAGAGAGGAATAAAAAGCTTCAAATGAGTGCTTAAACACGTTTATATAGGTCCTAAAACTTGGACACGGTGGAATTCTACCCGATACCGACGTTAAACGCGGCTTTTGGTCACACCCGATTAAGTTTCTGTCACCCGGCGGGGACGTTTCTAAAACTTATGAAATAAATATTTTGGGCTAATTACATGAGTTCCTGAGTGATTTAGACACTCATTAAATTATAATAAACATATAAGTTTAAATAATTTAACCCAAAGTGAAAACGGAACGAATTTGATAACGGTGAATTTTTCGGGTAGTACGGGTTTTGGCGATGAACAACTTCGGGTTGTTACACCATGGGTCATGGAAATGAAAGGTCATGACAATTAAAGTTTAGATGGTGTAACCCTAATTGTAACACACTATATAAAGAGGCTATTATTCACCAAAATCGGCCAACTAGTGAAACAAGAGGGCATAACCGATTTTGCAAGTGTTCTAAATTCTCTCTAAGTCATTCCAAGTGTACTTGGTGTTGTGTGAAGCATTTGAGGCATCACACTTGAGGAGCTAGGCTCAAAAGGTTTCAAAGTAATCCGTGCAACAAAAAGGTATGTATTACTTACTCACTTTTAGGTTTAAAAGTTCCCCATGTATGCTAGATAGGTTTATGAACCTTGGAAAATCAATTTTGCATGTATCTTATGTTGGGTTTTAGTATAATACAACATCCTATGGTGCACATACAACCCTAAATACCTTGGATCTATGTTTTTTCTATTATACATGCAAATATGAAGTTTCCAAGATATTACCCTATACTAGCATACAAATATCATATACTTGGGTAATAAAATAAATAGAATACATTCCTTGTTGTTGTTGCTTGACTCCATGAAGCTTGAAAGCCTAGTGCCCCCAGTGTGACACCTCAAATGGTTCACACAACATCATGAACACTTGTAATAACCATGAGAAGAAGACACTCCAAGCTCAAATTGACTAGCCCTCATATGTGTATTACTTGTGTCAATTTCTTTAGCTAAATGGGTCCTTATATTGTGTGCACATTAGGGTTACACCATGTAACCCATGACTTTACCCATTCCTTTTGCTCCATGGGTTTTAACCTCCATGGAGTATCCATGGACCACAACATCGGCTAAACCCAACATAAGGAATCTTGGATCATAAGCCCACATATATAAGAATGAATGATTTACACAATCAATCCCCATATATTTAATTAGTCTCTTTTGATCAATAAATTAAGTCCAAATTTATTGTTGATCAATACTAATTAAATAACATAATTTTATATTAATATATTAGAACTTATAATATATTAATATGTCACAAATGTCTTCTTCTCACAAACGGTCTATCCAAATGTCCTGATGCCATGCAACCCAAATGGACCATGTCGAGTCGGGTCAAGTCTTACCAATTATAGTTATGGACTTAGACACTAATCCAATAGTCTCCCACTTGGATAAGTCTAAAACTATTATTGCGTATGACTTCAAACCTAACTAACAATCGTAGCTCTCAAAAGTTGTTGTCAAACTCTGACGTTGTCAATGAACTCTGACCTTTGTCAATGACTTGTCCATTAGATAAGGGATCATATATTCCTCCATTCTAAATATCATATGGACTGAGACATGGATTATTAATCATTCTCTCTGTCCATTTTGTTGTTTCCTGATTTCCGATTTATGACGACTGACAGATTGAACATATCAAATTAGTCCTGGCTTCGCCAAGCACTCACATGTGTCATCATTAAATCATCGAGGGACCCACAGATATCACTTTCATCCTGAAGGTAAAAGGAATGGATAAACTTCGACTCATATGGCTTGTTCTACTACTTGTTGAATCATACACAAAGACACGTTTTATAACATCGAGTTACCGAATGCGTTTTCGTGCTACCAATGTACAACTAACTCATAGTAGCAACTCATATGTCTAGGTTTGAAGAATATAAGATATTATCGTCTCATGATCACTCGTGATAAATCCATAAAGTGATTCCAATGAGCGCGGGTTGAATCCAATACTCAGAACTTATGAGCACTCATGAGTGTTGTAGCACAACTTTGCCCAACATCTTAGACCTCTACAAGCCCAACCTATGATAGTCTTGATTCATATCTACTTCCAACATATGATCGACTGTGGATGGTTTGAATAACTTAGTCATTCAGGAAGAACAACCTAGTTATTCTGGAAGTCAAAACATGCAAAATGAAACACAAGAATAATTGAGTCCAATATGGTCTCAGAACTTGTGATTATAAATAAAACACCTTTTATTTATCACCATATGATTACAAATTATTCATTGCATACTGCTTCAGCTATCAAATTTATTCTTGAATTAAAACAATAGTTGTCCCATGCTCCAAGCATATACACTTTGTTTTCTAAACAATAGTCATGCCATACACCAAGTATGCACACTATGTTTTTCTATGATCTTTACATTGTGAAATAAACCAATTGAACCATGATTCTAATTTCACACTCCCAAATTCTTATGGCAAATGTAGGTGATAGGATTAAAACTAACTTTTAATCTATGAAGATCGATTAGATCTTGAACAAGTATATGAATATTAAACAGCAAGAACACAATATTAATAACAAGGCAGAACGCAATAATAAGAACAAACAGCTTGAATCAAACGTGTCGAATGATTAAATAAAATCCTTAGAAGAGCTCGATTAAGAACATCAACTGTAAAGGATTGGAAGATTACAAGAACGATTACTGGAAAATATTGTTCTCTTGATTAATCGCTATATCGATGATCTCTAGAATCTTAACCTAATATGCATGCAAGCATTAACTTAAATACTATACATAAAAGGCTCTCGGTTGGACAGGCCCAAACCGGAGAATACAAGGCTAATCTACGAGCCCAAAAGACGCAACATAAATAAAACTATTTACAGCCCAACAGTAGGAATTCAAAATTCATGTCATTTTACCGAAATCTATTAGATTCTAAACTTATATGTAATGATTCTATTGTAATGATTATGCACAAAGTCACAAAGACTTGACAACAAACACTACAGAGCATTCCAAAGGAGATCAACTCCTTGGAAACATCCTTCTTGCATTAAGTTTCCTAATCTTACACATATTTATTGAATAACATCCACCAATGGGATCATTTCCACAATCCCATTTTGACTATCACTTCTGAATAAGAGTTTCCTCTTTTCAGAATATGTCAATATGGTCCTTCAAACAATTAACACTATACTTCCAACTGTCCCTGAGCAACCAATCTTTGGTAAACCTTAGATTGTCATCGACAATTGCTTAATCCTTTTAGTCATACCCAGTTCTAGATTTTTTCCCTTCTTAACGCCCTGAGCATTCGGAAGAATTTAGAAACGATAAATATTATAGCACATGCAATCGATCCTGTACCGAAAGCAAATGGGACACGATTCATGATGTTTCACATAAAGACTTGATTCTTGATCAATCTTTTGCTACAATATTTTTTATTTACCATGTTCTCAAAATTTTGACTATGAAGAGAGATGCAGTAATCATAATCGAATTTTGAGAATGCAATATATATGAATTTTCTTAAGTTGAACCAAACCAACATAAAATTCATATATATTTTTGATTAAAGATGATTAAAATCTCAATCTAAGCCTTTTAGAATTGAAAATGAAGTATAATTTCCTCTCCCTTAATTATAGCAAAACAAGTTTTCAACCCCTGCAACCTCAAGAATTGAAATTTTTGTTTTCTATAATTAACATTGTTGTCTTCAAATACTTATCATAATTATCATGATCCCACCAACATGAAGATTATTAGCATAACACTTATGCTCCCACTAGCCTTGACATATATCCAGAAATTACTGGACTTCTAGAAATCAATACTTTATTGACTTTCTTACCAAAGTTCAGATTTCTGATACTAGATTGCTTGGATAATACTTTATCAAAATCATACACCTCCCCTTAGATAGCTCACAAGTGTGTCTAAACAATTTCAAAACTATGAAAAGGGATGTCGTAATCATAGTCTCAATTGTTTATACCTTTGCTTCATAAGTCCATGTTAGTGTGCTGGTTAACCACACAAGCTCCACTAACGACTTTGAGAATGCAAAGATTGCTATCTACTTAAAATCTACTTGGTGGAAGTGTTTCCTCACCATCATTTTCATGAATCGGAGAGAAACCTTATGACCCTTAGATTTGATGGTATATGGGTTCTTATCCACGTGAAATTGTCAAAACCATAATCACAAGACTAGGTTAGTGACAAATCCAAACTCATATGGATTGAACTTGTGCAATCTAAACTTCTTGCCACCTGGAAGCACAAGGGTCTGCCACTGTCTCCTTGAAATATAGGTTTTTCTTCTTGATTACTTCTTGAAACCCTTTCATGATCCTTTTAGACTCCGACTATCTCCTAGACCTATAAGACTTTCTTGCCAAATATTCAAGAGATAGTGTGGATTCTAATCAAGACAAACACTTAACACAATTGGCCTTAGTTGGTCTTTGTTTTATCCAAAACAACACAACTTACCAATTTCAAATGTACAAGAGCAGAAAACTTTTACTATTACATTTGACAAGTGTTTTAAACCTTCTTTAAGACATGTCAGTCAAGTTACAATCTTAAATTGTTGTTTTTTTTTTGAACGAAGTATGAATCATCTTCTTGATTTAATCACTTCAACAATTCATAACTCCTCTTCTTAACTATCAAAATGCACTTAGAGGATGAATTGTGATAAGGTCTCAAAATCATTAAGATAGTCTTAAAACATGATACTAAAGTACTCTCCCATCTTTTCAGATTTGAGAAACTTTTATCCTTCTGCCTAATTTGATTCTTCTTATTCGCCCTGCCATACATTGGAACCTTTTCTAATGTCTCAAAATTGCACTTAAGCTTGTAAGTACAACCATATTTACTGAGCTTTAGTAAATTATGACGAATAGTCTTATCGATCTTTTGTGGTGGACTTGACCAGTGAACAAGAATGTGTACTCGATCCCTTAGTCCTTCACTTGACTCACATATACATGTGAACAAGGAACTAGTCTTAATTTTCCAAAGATGAAAATGCTCATTCATTATTCTATACAATCTTGCATGATTCCAAGTTTCAATCCAATTGAAACTTGGGTGATGAGGATCTTTCCTTATTTGGTAAATTTAGACATTACCACAAATGAAAGAATCAATTTCATATTTCCACTCATGCTATTAATGGAATCATATAAGCAACAATTTTTTCCTCAAATGCCATTGTAAGGATATTTTAAAATAAATAAAATCATCATTTTTCCTTTTTATTTTAAAAACTTTGCGGATAAACTATCCTTACAATGAAAAAGAGCATGAAAACTTTGTTGTTATCTATTCCTAAGCAATATATCATAACTCCTAAGAAGTAGCTCAAGAATCCGATCTTCAACCAAGCAATAGAAATCCATCTTCGCAATCAGATTCAACATACTCTTATTTTAAGTTTCTCCACTTTTCTTTGATTCTTAAAACATCAACATGTGACCCAGTCACATCATGTAACAAGAATCTCTGAATAGAAACTTAACAGAGTCAGATAGTGGACTTTACCTGAAGTAGAGTCAAACTTATTGACTTTAACATCCTTAGGTAAATAGGCTGCTTCGCAATCAATGTCCCTTACTTTGGCAATATAACCATATAGACCCTTTGGTAATGGTACATGAGACTATCTCAGACTTAGCCTTTCTCTTTACCACTTGGTCAACTGAATTGACTATGGTCGATCCCTTTCCATTGTGAAGAGAATGCTTTTTTTTTTTGGATTTCCAGTGTCATCATTGTCAATGTCCATAAAGTTTTGGGAAGTTGATCTTAGCAAATAGATAAGATCATTAACGGTCTTGTCATAGTCTGTTTCATAGGAGTCCCAAAGGAACTCACTATGTGAGTTAGAAAGTGATTGGACATCCAACCTTCTCAAGAATTTGACACCCAACTCTCCCGGCATGTCAATATGTGACATTATCTCCAAGATGAAATCACACATAGACTTTGCTTGCCAATAGGGATAGAGTGACCTTGAACTTGTGGGATGGGGAGAATAATTGAAGGAAGTGGAGGAAGTGAAGTTCCAAGAGATTTGGGAGGATCATAGGTGTCTGAACTAGACATCTTTTGGGAGATATTCAACGTAGTTGATCTAAAGTCCTTAATATAACACCCAATATGAAATATTAAGGCTAGGACCCTACAAACTATTTTATAACTTGGAAGAGGGATGCCGTAATCCAAGCTATAAAATATTTGAAGGTAGGTGAATGACGATTCACCAATTTCCACCAAGATAAACGAAATGTATTATTAGGTTTTAATTGGTTTTGAAACTCCTAGGTTCTTTTGAGATTCATTGAACTTTTCAAGGGCATGTTTTAATCTCGAGTGTGCCCTTCAGGTTTTGTGATTGGGATGCCGAGGATCACAAAACAAGGTGTGAATAACCATGCAAATATACTTGGTACCCTTAATATTTACCCCTCAAACGATGTGTCGGTTAACCACACACGCTCCACCAATGCTATGATAAACATTAAGTTACCCTTTTCCTACCTTGTTAAATCAAGCTAATGTGTCGGTTAACCACACACGCTCCACTAACTGACTTAAGAAAGTGCAAAGTGTAATTTCATGGGTTAGCACCAAATTCACATTTTCCTAAGTAACTAAGATTGGGAATTTATAAATGTTTAGTTACTTAGTATTTGTCGTTAATACTTTTAATGAAGGGAGAATTATAGTCCTTGTCCTACCCATTCGGCTAACGACCCTCCACCGATCAAGGAAGCGGTGGGTGAGAGTGGACACCCATTAAATTGCCATTTTATAGGCAGTAACCTTATACCCCCCTTTAGACCGGCTTCCTGAATGAGGCCTACTAATGGCAAGACGACTTGCTCTTATACGTATATATAAATATTATTAACTTATAATATTATACAGTATAAGGGTTGAATTTTCTCTTTTAAAATTCTAAGGGCTTAACTTGGAATTAAAGTATTCATTAGAGAAAACTTTTCAAATTCCAAAACTTGAGGGAAACTTTTGAAACTATTAAAAACTCTTGGATTTTCATAACTTATCAGATTTAATTAAAGCTTTAAAACTTTTAATGAAGAGACTCTTGGACATCCATAACTTGAGGACAAGTTATGGAGCCATAAAAACTATTTATAAGGAAAGACTCTTCATCATTTTTCATTTTTTTTGTAACCTAAGGCATTCTTATGAGTTTTTAAGATTCATAAATGTATCTTTTCATATAACTTGAGGACAAGTTACAAAAGCACATTTTATGAACAACTTTTAGATTAATTTGGATTGAAAACTACTAACATATATTTTTCATTAATCTAAAAAATAACTCATAAAACAAGGTAACACAAAAAAAACTTTTGGACTCCATAACTTATGGAGTTTGATGTTTCTTTTATGATGAAACTTTTCATGTTCCATAACTTAAGAACAAGTTATGGAATTCTTTAAAACATTAAGACCAAGTTTTGTAACTCCATAAAAAACTTTGAATCAAATTTTTTTTAAAACCTTTTCATATCCATAACTTATGGAGGTTTCAAAAAACTCTTTAGATCTAACTTTTAAAAAACTAATAAAATAATCATATCATTTTAGCTTTTACTAAATTTTACCTAATACAACTCATATAGCAAATGATTCAAATTTTACAAATAATTAGTTTTTCACAAAAACAAGTAATTATCTTAAAATTTGACAAACGTCATGTTTTTTTTTTCTTTTTTTTTCCAACTTTGAAAATAAAACATTTGCATCAATATAATAGAAAACAACTCATGGCTCTGATACGAATGTTGGGTTTTAGTATACTACAACATCCTATGGTGCACATACAACCCTAAATACCTTGGATCTATGTTTTCTCTATTATACATGCAAATATGAAGTTTCCAAGATATTACCCTATACTAGCATACAAATATCATATACTTGGGTAATAAAATAAATAGAATACATACCTTGTTGTTGTTGCTTGACTCCATGAAGCTTAAGAGCCTAGTGCCCCAAGTGTGACACCTCAAATGGTTCACACAACATCATGAACACTTGTAATAACCATGAGAAGAAGACACTCCAAGCTCAAATTGACTAGCCCTCATATGTGTATTATGTGTGTCAATTTCTTGAGCTAAATGGGTCCTTATATGGTGTGCACATTAGGGTTACACCATGTAACCCATGACTTTACCCATTCCTTATGCTCCATGGGTTTTAACCTCCATGGAGTATCCATGGACCACCACATGGGTTAAACCCAACATAAGGAATCTTGGATCATAAGCCCACATATATAAGATGAATGATTTACACAATCAATCCCCATATATTTAATTAGTCTCTTTTGATCAATAAATTAAGCCCAAATTTATTCTTGATCAATACTAATTAAATAACATATATTTAATTATTCTTCTTCTCACAAACGGGTCAAGTCTTACCAATTATAGTTATGGACTTAGACACTAATCCAACATCTTAGTCAAACATAGATCCAAGGTTTCTAAGGTTGCATGTACACCATAGGAGTGTTAGAATGCACAAAACCCATCACAACTATATTTATCCGAGAGCCGACTAACGTATGCCGGGGAATAGTTGTTGTGGACAACAAGTCTAAAACTTACCAAACTTATAAACTTTAGAATCAAACATAACATATAGAATACTAGATGACTATTTTGTAATCAATAGTTTAAGCTACATGTTTAGATTTACATGTTTTAAGTTTTAGACAATTCTCATATCCCTATTCTTGCATAGACGCAATGGCCGGATACCATCTACCAGGGGAACCCTACTACCCAAACCAAGGAAATGGAGGATGGGTAGAAGGTGATCCAGAAGACGATCCCGAGGAAATTATGGAATGATTCGAGGAAGAAATACAAGAAGGCTTCAACACCGACCGCGAAGCCGATAACCTATCCTTAATGGCTTCGATCCTAAATCCTAATCCTCGATCTGTATTTCAGTGCCCAAAACCTCTGTGGGTAGTGAACCTGAATAAGTGGAGCCATGAACAATGTAAACTCCCTCCATACAATGGAGATCGGAGCTTCTACAATCCGAGCAAGGGAGGGTCAGCAAACAGAGTCCTTCCTATATTGATTCGCCGAATTTCTCTCAGTGATGAGGAAGGAAGGGCAACTATCCAACAAACTGAGTAGAATGATGTGAGCACTGCGGTCAATACAGTTCGCATCCGACAGTTAGGATTAGCTTATGGAAGAACCGTAAATCAAAATAAAGCTTGTCAGAGAAAGATAACTGCAACTCAAACTGGAGTTAGGGAACTTAGAGCACGCCAGGCAAGGTATGAAGTGCGTATGCTCGAGATGGAGCGCCAGTTGACAGAACCAAAGGCTCAACTGAATAGTTCCCATCGCAAGTAGAGGACACTCTACTCTCCCTTTCTTTTGGTTTGTGGAATAACCTTTGTACGTACTCTAAGTAGTACTCTTTTCATGTAAACCTCCTTATCTAGCAATTTATGTTTCACTAGATCTCTATGTTGTCAAGTTTACCATGTGTGGTATGTTGTAGACCTACTCCAAGGTCAAAATTTCCAAATTCTATGTAACTTCTATACCAACTATTATGACAGACTTCTTGTTTTGTTTAAAGATCATGATTATCAATCCATACTTTAGGCTATGTAAACAGTTCGTGTCATAAACTGTTTTAGCAACTCACTACACTATCCTTGTTGACCTAATCTATGAAAGTTCAATGTTATTCAACTTGGAAACTTTGTCAAAGTTTTACCACTTTTTCATTCTTTAACCCTATAGCTGAAAAATGCTGCCTCGCAAATCAGACAGACTTCACCTAGGGCAATCAAAACAATAATGGAGATTCAACATGCCTGAGAAAAATCAAGGACACGCTATATAGATACCAAGAGATAACAATTCATTACCCCTAAAAATAGGACAGAGAATAGAGGAAACCACTGGTGAAGCATGCGAGGTGGTAGAGAACCTAATGCATCAAATGAATAATTAATAATTAATTTTACCTAGTGATTTGGTAATTATATTACTCATGCTATGATATAGGTATATCACATCCTCCTTCATAACTAGAAATAGTAAGAGAGATACCCTCTTCCAAAACCCATGAACCTAGATCAACCTAATATACCCTAATTTGCTAAAACTTAACTTAAATACGATACCTATTTCAACCCTTATTCATTAATACATCATGAGGATGTAAGTCGAAACATTAGAAACCGAATGACATGATGGGGATGTTATACCTATAGAATCCAACTAATAACGATCATAGTTACCTAACCAACTCGTTTCACATCATGTAACAGAATCATGTCATCACATGGAAATAACCGACCAACCAACAAAACACTACTCCTTCTTATAGACTTAACTACTTTTCAAGTTGCGGTCTGTGACAACTGCCAATTCAGGTCATTCTCGGACTCATGCATCTTTATAAAACCATTCATGCACAACATACCATGACCTAGTAGTATAAATTAGGTCAAAAATATTGCATAAACTAGGATCCAACTAAGGTCTAGGACTAATATACTTGATACTTACAATTCTAGTAAGTTGCTTAGCTACAATAGGAAATGCCAATACTATAATTAGAATAAAGCTTCAAGCTTTGTTATAATTGAAATAGGGTATAAAACCCTAAAAATAAATTAAAACGTTCTAATTATACTTCAACATGTTGTTGAATATCAAACAATATTCCAAAAACCCTAAAGAGCCAAAAATCCAAAGTTATAAATTATAAAGCTTAAAAACCTTATAAAATTTGGCTATAAACTTCCTAATATCAAATTTTTATTAATCAAATTATGAATTATAGTCAATGAAATAGAAATTAAATTACCAAGTATTAATCATAATTTATTTGTTGAAAACAAGATTTTAAATAAATCCAAATTTGCTTAATAAGCACTTTTATAAAAATTAATTTCTTTATATAAATAATGGAGTTAAATTTTATAAAATTTGAATTAGGAGAGAGGAGGCCTAACCCACTCAAGAGCCGTCCATCCCCTCTCCCCATGCACTCTCTCTTCCCCAAAACTCAATGATTAAACTTATTCCCTCACTCCACTTCTTCTTTCTCCACTCTCTTACACTCTACTCTTCACACACTTCACTCTCTTCTTCCCTCTCTCTAAAATCACGAAAATCCTCTCATTTCTCTGAAAATTTTCTAGATTGTGAAGCCCTTGAAGTGTTCTTACTTCCCTCAAGATCATAACAAAGGTAAACAACATCATCTTCTTCCATAGTTACATGCTTTTACTTCTTTTCTTTCTTAGTTTTCTCTTCTTTTCGGATTCTATGCCATTCCATGGCTAGAAATCTTTATATTTTCCCTTGTGTTTTGTAGATTCTCACCATGACACAATGCATGTGTTAGAGATGGTGAAAATCCGGGATCAAACCCATGCAAGGAGTGAAAAAGATGCACATATGATCATGTGACATCAAGACCTAATATTTCATGTTCTTCTCCATTTCTTTTGTGTTCATGCATGACCAAAAGCAGTTAAACCATTTCTAGTACATCTTAGATGCTCATTCATTCCATGCATGTGTTAGAAATCGGGCCTTACCAAAGACATGCATGATGTTCTTGTTGAAATACCCTAATAATGCACACAAGCAAACATGCAATCTGCCAGATTACTTTGTTCGACTTTGAACGGCCATAACTCAGTCATTTCTTAACCAAATCATAATATTATTGTTGTATTGGTTAGTTCCACGAGTTACGTTTCAAACCCAACTGGTCTTACTGTAAAATATTAAATATCCGATTTTTGGCAATTTTTACAAAATGGTTGCGCATACAGCTCTTTTTCTGTGATCACTATTTTTGTCTTGCATAATCAGTGGACTTAAACCCAACCATAAATCTGAGGAAAAATAACTTAGAAACTTAACATATCTAGTGAATGATGGTTGAAATTTCATGGCTTAAAACCTCACTGAATGGGCTACACAAATTCATGAACTTCAGCCACATCTACACTTCATGCATTATTGCATGCAACTTTTCTTAAATTGTTTGGAATCATTACCCTCATTTCTCTTCTGAATACATTTTTTTACATTTTTCCTTTTGAAAGCCCTTGCATGCATGAGATAATCTGGAAACGTTCAAGAGCTTTTGTTATTTCTTTGATTTATTAGAATTATTGCTAAAACCAAGGGCATAAATCATATAAAATACTTCCAGAGGTCAATAAATCCTAAATAAATTCATGGATCATCCTTATGGGAAATAATGAACCCTCACCAAATTTCAGTAATTTTTGTTAGTGTTTAATACGATTTCTAATTTTCTTTTGTTTAGGACATGATAAATTACAAAACCACTTTAGACGATATGAAAATTGTATCTAACAATTTTTGAAAACCTTACCTGTTATTGGTGACTCCAAAAAATAATTTCAAGATTTTTCATCATGTCTTACTATTTTTCCCAATTTTTGGTAATTATAATGGTCTAAAAATCGGAAAAATAGTTCTGATTATCCAAAATTCATGAAAATGTACCAGGATATCGTATTATATAGTAGGAGGTTACATAAAAATTTTGAGGATTTTTCTCTACTGTAAAATATTTTTCTCTTATTTTCTAAAATTAATTGCATTAAAATGCACTTAAATACACATAAATACCCAAAACCAGTTTATACATTATGAAAACCACTTTTGATATTTTTACCAGGATATTTATACTGTAAATGATGTTACAAAAATTTATGGTGATTTATTTTAACTGTTTAATATTATTTCTTCAATTAATGACTATTTAAAGGAATGAAACAAGGAAAAATAGAAATACCCACTGAAAAATATTTTTATATTTTTCCCAGCCTATTTATGTATAATAACAATTAAATAAAAATATTGGGTAATTTTGGAAACTGTTTTCTATTTATTTCAATTTTTATTGGAATAAATGCCCATAAATCATAAAATATAATTAATTAGCTTGGAAATCAATTTTTATATTTTTCCCAGCTTAGTATTGTGTAATAATAGTTAAATAAAAAGTTTGAGAATTTTTATCCCTCGAATGCTATTTTTCGTGAATTTATGTTGTTATTGAGACTTAAAATTTGGAAAATTAACCTTCCAAGGTTGTAATTAATCGCACGACTTGTAAAATTTCAATACTTCAGAAAAACTGTAACTAATTGATATAAAATCCAATACTAAAACATAAATTGGCATTTCCCTATATGTAGAGTTTAGTATATTAGCATTAGATATCGACATGGAAACTCACTAGTGCGTGTGTTTGATGTCGTAGGATCCCGGTAGTAAGACGTTGGTGCATCCTGAAGTACCGCTTGTGCCTACACAAAACATCGTGAGTATTCACGCACTCCCCTATTTTCAGTTTTTATGTTTTGGGGTGGAAAAGCATGTCCAGAAAAGCTATTATTTGCATGTTGTATTTAAATTGATTTGTATCAAACACGATTGCTATTGTATTGCTATGTTTCTTTATGTATGTCTATACAACATGGAACATGAGAACTTATCGTACTAAGGCCCTTCCCTTATCTCTAACCATTACCTCTTTGAGCCAATGGTCATTATGGATAGCGCTATTAGGAATTGACAACTCCTCACTCACCCGAATCGCTAGAGTGCATGATACCATATTCATCTATGGAACGATAAGCATAGATCTTGATAGGGCTTCAGTCATAGGTTTGGTTGAGACTCATTGTTTGCTCATACACATACAAAACTCGTTCTCGTTATAGCAATAAACTTGTATTCATTAATAGCAATCAACTTTGTTTATCATTAAAGCAATGTACTTGTATTTACGAAAAGCATTATTGTACCCTCGATTTATAAACTTGTGAACTCACCAACTATTTTCATAGTTGACGCTCATTTTACATGCTTTTTCAGGAAATAATTAGTAAGTGGATGTAAAGATTCATCATCATAGAGCATGCTGCATCGTGTTGAAGCTATTATGAAGTTATATTTTGAACAATGTTATTTTGAAAAACATGTATTTTGTTTCTTTTGAAGCTATGGGTTGTAAACTTTTAAATACTGCTATGGTGATGTATCTTTATTTTTTGCAATGAAACCGTTATCGCTATCATACCTTGCGTTTCCGCTTTAGCGGGGTGTGACACGGTCACAGCCGTCGTGACAATCATCATGGCACATCTTCACGCAAGTAACACTAGTAAAAAAAATGGGAACGATGTCGACAATTCAAATTTTTGTGACAATCAAGGAAACCAACGAGTGCCTACGTGGAAGGATACTCTAAACCACATACCTAGTAACACGAAACGAAAGTTCTAGAATGAAAAAGGGGGCGGTTCGAATCAAGGGTCTACCAAAAGACAACAAGATGCAACGATCCTTACCCCCACTCCTGAGCCAGCAAAATGGGACGACTATAAGTGAAAGTCTTGGAGTAAGAAAGAGAGACATACAACACAAGAGACCTCAAAAGAGCAACATAAATTTGTTGTTCATACTTCCACAACACCTACCACTCCAGCACCTACTAGTTAGTACACTGGAAACCTTATGAAATGTATTAAGTGTAACTTTCATCAGACGGGAGCTTATCGGAAGATGCGTTGCAGGAACTGCAATAGGAAAGGACATACTACTCGTTTTCATAGAGCACCAGCACAAACAACCTCTCAGATCCCTGGCTGTGACAAATGTGGTGAAACTGGACACTTCCAGAGGGATTGCCCAATAACAAGAAACTCTGGCGAAGATGGAAGAATACTGATGATCACCGCAGGAGAGACTATTCTAGAACCCCTGTGAATAATGGTAGGTTATACGAAGGTTAACTTTTTACTGTAGGGATTTTCATCATTTTCAATTATCGAAAGAACCTTTTGCTAGTAATTGCTAAACAAAGTACAAGGTCCGCAGTAGTAATAGCAAGGATAAACTAAAAGCACTGGAAACATACACATAGAATGCACCATCGCGCTATCGAACACTTTTTTTTTCTAATCAACTTAACACAAACTATGGTGGGAAGTTCTAACATCGTCATTCGACATGGATTGGCTTGGTCCTTACTATACCAACTCCATGTGCTACAGAAAGACACTTCGCGCTAACCGCTAACTAATGAAACCTTTCCAATCTATAACGATAAACCCGATACAAACTTCCAAATCGTATATTTTTTCAAATTTCGAAGTACTCATTTGAAGAGTACTATATCTTTTACAACCTACCAGAAGTATTCCCGACAGACCACTTAGGAATAAGAACGCATACAATGAGTCAAGTTCAAACGTAGAGGCTAGGAATGAATACGGTTAACCTATCACTACAAAGTGTGTATGCGACTGGTATAAACAAAGCGATGATAGACGAACCAGGTATGAATTCAACCATGAAGTTCAAGACAAAGCTATCCTGTATTACGAGTAATCAATACTAACATTTAGATGAACATAGACAAATAAACCCAAATCCACACGACCTCTACCGATCAAAACAACCGACGGAATAATAAAGGCCCGCTGGAATAGTCACGCCAGGATCTAGATTCACTAGAGAACAAGAAGATCAAATGGAACAGAAGTACACACATCTTTCCTCAACCACATGTGTCCCAGTCAAAATATAAATTTTGGGACGAAATTCCCTCTAACGGGGGGATGATGTAACAATCCAATACTTCAAGTCAATATAATGTAACACCAGTCAAATTTAGGTCAAAATTTAACTTTTCAAAAATCTTATTTGGAATGAATAAAGTAGTAGAATTTGTGCCAATGTTTTTGAAAACATAAAGAACACTAAAATCTGAGTTATAACGAAGAAGTTATGACCAATCTAGGATTCGCAACAAACCCGGTAAAACATTGTTAAACGATAAACATGAAGTTTCAATAAAATACTTTTTTAGCCTTAGGTATCTAAATGAAAGTCGTAGATTATGTTGAACCGTGAACGCATATAAAAAGAACGTCCAAATTTGACTTCGTAAAAGGAAGTTATGATTTTTCTAAGTTTCAGAATAACAACAAACAACAAAAAACTCAAAATAAAGATCGAGAGGTTTTTAGCCGGCGTAACCTAAACGAGAATCAAAGGTCTCGAAAATAGTAGTACAACGGTGAAAATTATGACGAAAACAGGCGTCTGATTGATAAGTTATGGATTTTTAACGGACTTTCCGTGTCCCGGCCTATTAAAAATATATAATTAAAATAATATCAAAATTGGCTAACGAAGTCTAAACGAGACTTGTAGATTATATTCTCACCTACGAGTGGATATAAAGAACGTCAAAAATTGAGCTCGTATGCGAATGTTACACATTTTAGAACTTTGAGGCACACCAACTGAGGGCTCGTACGCCCGGCATACCCTCGTCCGCGATACAAGGCCTCGGATCGGCCATGTCTCCCCTACGCATCTACCCCATCTCCCGTCCGAAGACCGGTGTCTGATGAATGCATCATGCATGACGCACGCCCCGCATACGCGAGTACACCTAGTGTACAAGCTGCGGGCGAGGTACGCCCAGCGTACGAGCCTGACAGCCCTCCTATAAATAGCATGCGAGGCTTCCGATTTTAGGTTGCTAATTCACCTCTTTCTATCCCTTTTTCTCATTTTTGAGTCTCTCGAGACTACCCCAACGTCCCGGTTACGTATCCAAGCTCCGACGATGGTTCGAAGCCCTGAGATTTTTGAGAAATCGTCTTCTTCCCGGCCGAAGTGCTGCCCGAGAAAAGCCTCGTTTTCATCAAATCGTCACTTCGACCAACTGAGTTCATACACCTATAACTCTACTTTTAAATGCTTTTTTAAACACTTTTAGGGGGAATACAAGTAAACACATGACTAAAATTAGGTGAAAACATCAATATTTTGTTTTACTTTTCATGTTGTTATTGTAACTTTCATACGAAAATGGTAGCATGCAAAACATCTACGATATCACCTTACCCTCTCGGGATAAAATATGTTTATGTATATGAAAATATGTTTTATTTATATGTTTGTATAACGTATCATAATAAGGGTAACCATTTTACTGTAACCTTGTTCGTTTCAAAAATACGTGACTTAGTTGAGCATATATGAGACATTCGTCTTCCCGTACCTATCAAGGTATACATGAAAGCCCTGTTTTATAACCAAAGTCTCCTCCCGAAGAAGGTGATAAGCGTGTATAGATCTATACGGGACTGATGATCCTGCGCCTTGATTGATAGCTACAGTCCAAGAGGTGACAATTATCATATCATTTCGACGCCTGAAGAACGTCGCGACAGGCAAATTTATCTTAGTATGGTTATGAAAACTCATAGGATAGACAACTATTATGGTATTTTGTTTTTATGGGAAAATTAATATTTCAGTTACTTTTACGTACAATTTCAAGCTTTCTATAGTTTTATTTGCTAATAAAACTATGCATTTTCAGTTTAAGTATGACATATTTAATTACATTTTCGGTCTTGGTTCCTTTAAGACTACTTCTCACTTTTAGGAAAATATAGGATTTTCCTAGTTCAAATACATCCATTTTATACAAACAACGATTTGTAATATCTTTCATAAGAAAATCTCAGATTTTCTGAAAATAAAGAGGACTTCCAAATGGCATTCATTTACTCAAATAACAACTTATGAACTCACCAACTTAAATGTTGAAACTTTTTCTTTGAAATAACTTGTATTCTCATGGAATCGCTAAACAAGGTTAGCAACTGCTTTTGAAGACTTACGCTCAGGCGTTAGTTTAATCTTTTGAACATCATACTGTAATTGACTTTTGCAAACATGTAATACTACAATCATGTAAACTTTTCAATTATGTATATGATGGTTGTGTGCACTTTCTTTACCATTCAATTATTTCAATACTGTACATGACGTCCTCCGCCCCTGAATGTTTTTGTCGTTTTGGTTTTGGGGGTGTGAGAAACACTCCATGGACTATCCATGAACGCTTAGCCCAACTTAAGTGAACTTGGCTCACCATATATATAAAAGAGTCCATTTCTAATTAGTTCCTTTTGATCACTAAATTAATTCTAAATTAATTCTGGATCAATACTAATTAAATAATATGATTTCATATTAATATATTAGAACTTATAATATATTAATATAAATCGTAAATAACCTTTTTCTCACTAAAAGTCTGTCACACCCTCAAACCAGAATGGCAGAAACGTTCGGGGGCGGAGGACGTCATATTCAGTATCATAACAATTATATAGTAAGGAAAGTACACACCACCATATATAAGTATTTGAAAGTGTTTACATAATTGTAGTTGTTACATATTTAAAAAGAATAATATATAAACATGATTCAAAAGAAGTTGTTAACGCCAAAGCTTTAATCCCCAAAAGTTGGCTTCCAACCTGCTTATCGGTTCCCTGAGAATACAAGTTATTTCAAAAGAGAAAGTGTCAACACTTAAGTTGGTGAGTTCATAAGCGGTTTTTTAGAAAATTTATGCCATTCGAAAGTTCATGTGTGTTTTCCAAGAAAATCCCTTATTTTCTTATAAAATTATGTAATGCATATGAATGCTCGTTTTGTGAATTGTAAATAGTTGTGCCAGGAAAATCCCTTATTTCGCTATTAGTTGTTTGTTTTGAATACAGGAATATTCCTTATTTCCCTAATGCTAAAATGCAGTCTCAATGTCCAAGACCAAAATATCGTAAGCAACTAAAACATGCTCAAAAGATTGATGTATAGTTTTATATAATAAAGCTATAGGAAGATCGTTTTTGTTAGAGAATACCATAATAATTGTCTATCCGGTGAGTTTTATAACCATACTAAATATAATATGCGTGTAGCGATGGTCTCCAGGCGTCGAAACGTTATGACAAACTGTCACCCAAAGGACTGTAGCTAACAATCAGGGCGCGGGATCATAACTTCCCGTATAGATCTATACAAATTTGACACGCTCTCCAGACGGGAGAATCTGGTTATAATAGACATGACTTTGGTAGTACCTTTAAAAAAATGGTTGATTTGAAGATGTAATCATCTCATAGATTCTCAACTAAGTCTCGTATTAAAACGTTGGTTTTGTATGCAATGTTTATTCTTTTTAATGTTTTGACAAAGCATAAATCATAAGTTCTTGAATGCTTAAAAATGGTTTAACAAGAATGACTACACTTGATGTGATACATTTTGTATAAACAAGGTCATAATAATATAGGTTTGTTTCATTTCGTAAGATCAAGACCAAGTAAGAAGGGTTCTGCATATTTAACAATTCCATTTCATAAATAAGGTGATCACATGCAAGTGTAGCAAAATAGTTGATGTTTTACTCAGAATAAACCGAGTTTTACTTGTAATCTCCCCCAATATGTTTTAAAAGTAGTAATAAAGCATTTAAAAGTGTTTAAAAGTGGTATGAACTCACTTGATTGAAGTGGCGGTTCAACAACGAAAAGACGATAATCTAGCAGAACTTCCGCAGGAGAGAGCGGAAATCTCAGGATTCTCGGGAATCTCGGGAGTGTAAAACTTCCTTCTGATCTCGAGTATAACAACCGGGGCTTCCGGAAGGTTTCTAGAGGTGTTAACGCAGAGTAACGACACTTAGTACGGAAGAATGGAGCAAATAATCTGGAGCCTTGGCATCCCTTTTATAGGGGCTGGGAACTGCCTACGAACACGGTGTGACAACTGTCAATTTCCAATCAAGTCAAAGTCAACTAAAGTCAACAAGTCAAACCGGTCAACTCATCTAACCCTTGTATACTAGGG
Source organism: Lactuca sativa (assembly GCF_002870075.4). NCBI lineage: Eukaryota > Viridiplantae > Streptophyta > Magnoliopsida > Asterales > Asteraceae > Lactuca > Lactuca sativa. Next base: position 178,270,699 of record NC_056625.2, on the reverse strand, counting down.
TTTTCATTTTGTTTCTTATTAAACAACTCGCACTCTTAATGCAAAGTATCACTTAGAGTTTTCATGTGTTCGGAAACTCTAAACCCTAATCAGGGCAAGTGATGAAACTACTCGATAAAACATTATTCCTTAACCCTCGGGGGCATATGACAGTCATAAGAAGACTTAACGAGGTTTACGAACCTTGAATTACAGAGCCAAACACTCAAAAAGGTCTCAAAAGAAGTCTCTCGCAACCTCTTTTACTCAATCTCTCCCAAAATCTCTCTCCGTATGTGAAATCTCTCCAAGAATGTGGAATCTCTCCCAAATCCCTCTCCATATGAGAAATCTCTCCATGTATGTCAAATCTCTCCCAAATCTCTCCAAGAATGTGAAATCTCTCCCAAATCTCTCCAAGAATGTGAAATCTCTCCCAAATCTCTCTTTGTATGAGAAATCTCTCCAAGAATGTGAAATCTCTCCCAAATCTCTCTCAAAACCTCTTTTGATTTATTTTAATCATTTGGGGCATCCTGACACTTGTCTTGGTGAAAAACCACTCGAAAAGGGGTGAAAGCTTGGAAAATAGCCCCATAGGGCTGAAGCCTCTCTATAGGGGCCAAGTCCTACTAGAGCCGAGGCCACAAGATCTGAGGTCCCTTGAGTAGCCGCAGCCATCCAACTGCAGCCACCGAGCCGAAGCCTCAGAGCCGCAGTCGTCAAGCACGCAGCCACCAAGCACGCAACCACCGAACACGGAACCAAGCCCCCGCATCGGATCTCGCCTTCGAACCGCAGTCCTCTTCTCCCTGGACCGCATTCATGCGACCAATGCCACTCTGGATTTAGGCTGCTGATGACCCAACCCTCGCCAGACTTCAGATTGTCCTCTTTTCTACCCGGTTTTCGACCCCGACTCTGTTTTAAGCCCATTTTTAATTATTTTAACAGGGGATTTTCACCCAAACTTATATTTTTACATTTAAGGTCCCAAATATTCATAAATTCAGCATATGTTTAAGGGAATCCTTATTCAAGAATAAAATCACTAAATAAGATTTTGTGGTGAAGTGTTGACTTTGCCATAGTGTTAGACACTAGCAACCACCCCCATACCCACTCCATGACCAACCATTGTCCTCCCCACCATCCCTAGTCACTTCATAGTCCTTTCCCACTCATTTTTCAGCCATAACCATGTTCAAAGAGCTGAAAGACTCTCTCTCTCTCTCTCTCTCTCTATCTATCTATCTTCATTTCACTCACTTCACTCATTTCCACCAAAAATCAAACACCACTTTCTCTCAAATTCTCTCACACAAATTCGAGATTTCCAAGGCATTTTCCCAACTTTCCTCCTTCATTTGGTAAGTGTCATCACCCTCCTTATGGTTATTACATTTCCTTTTACTCAAATCATTGATTCCTTACACAAACTCCATCATTATTATGTTAGATTCTCGAATCTTCAAGTAATCCTTCAAGTGTTCTTGAGTTGAACACTTCTCTCCTTCAACATCCATCCAATGAAATCACACAAGGTGAGTTCATAGCCCTATATTTTCATGTTTTCTTATGTTTTAAGGGGGCGGGGGAATACAAGTTAAAATACCAAGAACACAACTAAACTTTTCCAACAACTTTCATCAAGAAAGTTTAACTCCATTCACGGACTGTTTTGGTCAACTTTAACATTTTAGTTTTCAAAACTGTATTAGATGAAAATAGTACAGGTTTATACCTTTAAAATGACTACTTGAACATCTCCATAAGATGTTTCTACGATTTATGGTGATTTTTACAAAACAACCTATCATTTCAAGAACAAATCCGGACCAGTCTGTGAATATCGACATTTTAACCCAAGTTAAAGACTTCCAAAAATCATAATAAAGGTTAAAAACAGTGCAGAAAGGTTAAAAAAAACTACTTAACAACTTATAACTTTCAAAACACTTTGTATTATGTTGAGCAAAGTGTATAACAATAAGTACTAAACATTGAATGTATTTACTTGTTAGTTTATCGTTATAAACTGAAATTTAGTTATTCATGATAGGGATTCTTCATTCATTTAAAACACATTAATAAGATATAATCAACATAGTATATAGATTTTTACTACATGAGAAAGGTTTTACTCTCAAAACGAATGGGTTTTTCATATACTACCTAATAGTAATAGTTTATGGACTCGTAGCATTAATGTATTTTCATAAAAGGAGTTCTTTACATTACAAACGTTTTGGATAAACTATAATAGGTATAGTTTATGTATCATTATTTTTAAACTTATTTACCAAAGGTTTTCGGCTTAGTTCACGTAAATTTTTTTAATGAATAAATTTGTTAGACATTTCCTTCGTGTTACCTTCATGGTAAAAAAGTCAGAAGTTCTGTAAATTATAACCAGAGTCTCTTGTAGGGAGAGCGTGATAGTTGTGTATAGATCTATATTGGGTCTGACAAACCCGCACCTGAGCTGCTTGCAATAGCTAGACTGGCAGGTCTGAGGTGACAAGTGTCATTTAACGTGCGACGCCTGAAGAACGTCGTATTATGAGGCCATTTGAGTCTAGCATGGTTATAATACCTCACATGTGGTATTAACAAATCATAAGATTTACGGGTTCTACTTTTATATTAGCGAGTTATGTCGATTTAACTCATAGGAATTACCTTAAGTATGGAAAAATACTTGTACACTTTCATATCAAAAAGGGTTTTATGCCGATTTAAAATCACTTTCATATCTTTAAGTATGGGAAATACTTGTTTACTTTCGGTCCTGGTATTTAGGACTACCTAACTCTTGTAAGGAAAATATTGGGTTTTCTTTGGAAACATATTTCTGTTAAAACTAAATTCATCTAGAATTGTTAGGCTTCGGCTATAATTGCTAAGTGTATATGCTAGAGTTATATAAGAATCTATTCATAATCGACTTAGAATTGGTGGGCTCACCTTTCTTCCTGTTCCTTGTTTGGTTGTGGATCTAGGACAGACCCATTATATTCAATGTTTTATTTAATTTAAATCTTATATAACTTATATACATAGAGTGATTATAGAAGGAATCTACGGGTCTTTCTAGGGTTCATTATCGCATAACATAGACACATTTATTTAACACTTGATAAAGAAAATATTGGATTTTCTGGAAATATACTTTGTCGTTTTTACAAAGGAAACGATTTCTTCCTCAAACAAAACTCTTATGAACTCACCAACTTAACTGTTGACACTTTTTCAAAACTACTTGTATTCTCAGGAAATCAGTGAAACAGGAAAACCAACAGCGTTTTGAGGATGGGACGTTAAATCGTCAAACAGTTCATTTTTTCATCATATTGTAATTGATTTGAAACATGTAAACATATACTTTGGTGTAAAATTTTCAATTATATTCATGATGGTTGTATTAACTTTAAGTACTATTATACTCGTTGTTGTGATACTATACATGAAGTCCTCCGCCCCCGAATATTTCCGCCATCCTTGGTTTGGGGGTGTGACACACGGGGCGTTCCCTGTGAGGTCAGCGCTTACGTAATATTGACTTGATGGACGGATGGGACGGGCTCTGGTCAAAGAACTCGGGGCGTTCCTCTAGGGAACGCAGGGCGTTCCCTACTGAACAGCCTCGAGAGTTGAGCCCCGAACTTGTACAATCCATAACTTCTGCGTACGAGCTCCGATTCCGATGTTCTTTATATGCACGCGTAACTAGAAAAAGGCTCTACAACTCTCGTTTAGACTTTGTCGGTTAATTCTGACTTTATTTTTAATAATATATTTTTAACAGGCCGGGACTGGAAAAGTCCATTTAAAATCCATATATTCTTCATCCAATGTCTGTTTTCGCCCATCTTTTTATCGTTGCGCTAGTATTGATGAGACCTTTGATTCTCGTTTAGGTTGTGTTGACTAAAAAATCGTTCGATCTCTATTTCGAGTTTTTAGTTATCTACTGCTATTCCGAAACTTGTAAAAATCATAATTTCCTCATACGAAGTCAGATTTGGGCGTTCTTTTTATGAATGTTCACGGTTTAATAATATCTACGACTTTCATTTAGATGCCTAAGGCTAAAAAGTAATTTACGGAAATTTCTTGTTTTAACCTTAACAGTGTTTTACCAGTATGGTTACGGATCTTCGATTGGTCATAACTTCCTCGTTATAACTCGGATTTTAGTGTTCTTTATATTTTTGGAAACCTTGTTACGATATGTACCACATAGAATACTCAAACTGAGCTTTTTGAACATTTCATTTTTTATGATATTTTTATTACTTTACAAGGAGGTTACAACATTCGAATTTCAGTTATTACATTGACCTGAAATAACGGGTTGTTACAAAGTCTACCCAAATGTTTCGCTGCCATGCAACCCAAATGGACCATGCCAAGTCGGGTCAAGTACATACCAATTACAGTTATGGACTTAGACACTAATCCAACAGTCTCCCACTTGGATAAGTCTAAAACTATTATTGTGTATGACTTCAAAACCTGACTGGCAATCGTAGCTCTTGAAAGTTGTTGTCATACTCTGAACAAATTAATGACGCGTCCATTAGATAAGGGATCATATATTCCTCCATTCTAGATATCATATGGACTGAGACAGGGATAATAATCATTCTCTCTGTCCATCTGTTGTTTCCCGATTTTTGATTTATGACGACCGACTAATTGAACAAATCAAATCAGTCCAAGCCTGGCCCAACACTTAGGGTTGTCATCACTAAATCATCGTGAGTCCCACAGATATCGCTTTTATCCCATCAAGGGTAAAAGGAATGGATAAACTTCGAATCATATGCTTGTTTCTACTACTTTTTGAATCATACAAAAAGGCACGTTTATAACATCGAGTTACCAATGCGTTTTCATACAAATAATGTATGACCAGCTCTTAGGCAAAAAAATCATATCTCTAGGTTTGAAGAATATAAGATATTATCATCTCATGATGACTCATGATAAAATCCATGAAGTGATTCAAATGAGCGTGGGTTGAATCCAATACTCAGAACTTATGACAATCTTGCCTTAATACCTACTTCCAATGTATTATTGACTGTGGATGGTTTGAATAACTTAGTCATTCCGAAAGAATGGCCTAGTTATTCTGGAAGCCAAAACATGCAAAGTGAAACATAATAATAATCGAATCCAATATGGTCTCCGAACTTATGAATATAAATAGAACACCTTTTATTTATCACCATATTGATTACACATTCTTCATTGCATATTGTTTCAAATTATCAACTTTATACTTGAAATAAAACAATGGTCGTCCCATACTCCAAGCATGTAAACTATGTTTTCTAAACACTAGTCATGCCATACACCAAGTATGCATAATAAGTTTGTCTATGATCTTTACTTTGTAAAATATATCGATTGAACATAATTCCAATGATTCTCATTTCACAGTCCCAAAACGTTATCGTAAATGTAAGAATTCCAAATTCCTACCATTTACTGGAATCCGTTAGATTCTAAGCTTATATGCATTGATCCTCTTCTAATGATTATGCACAAAGTCACAAAGACTTGTCAATAGTCATTATAGAGTATTCCAATGGAGATCAACTCTATGGAAACGAAGTCTCATATTCAAAGTACATTGCTTTCAACATCATTCTTGCATTAAGTTTTTCTAATCATACACAGATTGAATAACTTCCACCGATGAAACATTTCCATATTCCATTTTGACTATTACTTCTGAACAAGATTTACCTCTTTTCAGAATATATATATATATATATATATATATATATATATATATATGTATATATATATATATATATATATATATATATATATATATATATATATATATATATATATATATATATATTAATCAAGTTGGTCCTTCCAAAATTAAAAACTATACTTCCAAGTATCCCTGAGCAACCAATCTTTGGTAAACCTTAGATTGTCCTCGATAATTTCTTAATCATTTTAGACATATCCAATTCTAGACTTTTCCCCTCTTAATGCCCTGAGCATTTGAAAAAATTAGAAAGGATCAATATTATAGCACATGTAATCGATCCTATATCCGAAGCGTATGGGACACGATTCTTGATGTTTCACATAAAGACATGATAATAGACCCGTCTTTTTCTACAATATTTTTATTTCTATTTGCTAAGTTCTTATAATTCAGATTATGAAAAAGGGATGTCGTAATCATAATCGAATTTTAGAACGCAAATAATGGACCCATATATAGAATTTCCTTACGTGAAGCCATTCCAACATAAAATTCATATATATATATATATATATATATATATATATATATATATATATATATATATATATATATATATATATATATATATATATATATATATATCCATGACTAAAGATGTTTAAAACCTCGTTATAAGCTTTTAGAATTGAAATGAAGTCTAATTTCCTCTCCCTTAATTATAGCAAAAACAACTTTTCAACCCCTGCTACTTCACGAATTGAAACTTTTGTTTTCTATAATTAACATTGCTAACTTGCAATCCTTATCATAATTATCATGCTCCCACTAACATGATGATTATTAGCATAACATGTACGCTCCCACTAGCTTTTACATGTACTCAGAAATTACTAGACTTCTAGAAATCAATACTTTATTGACTTTCTTACCAAAGTTCAGATTTCTGATATGAGATGCTTTGAGAAAACTTTATCGAAATCATACACTTTTCCTTGGATAATACATATGTGTGCCTAAACAATTTCAGAACTATGAAAAGGGATGTCGTAATCATAGTCTCAATTGTTTAGACCTTTGTAATTTCTCACAAGTCCATGTTAGTGTGCCGGTTAACCACACACACTCCACTGACGACTTTGAGAATGCAAATATCACAATTCCTATCTACTTCAAATCTACTTAGTGAAAGAATTTCCTTACCATCATTTTCATGAATCGGAGAGAAACCTTATGACACTTACATTTTATGGTGTATGTGTTCCTATCTATATGAATTTGTCAACACCATAACCACAAGAAAAGGTTAGTGACAAATCCAAACTCATATGGATTGAACTTGTGCACTCTTAACTTCCTGCCACCTGGTAGCACAAGGGTCTGTCATTGCTTCCAAGTTGTTATGCAAAGCCAATTGAGAATTGTGGCAACCCGAAAATTTCTAGCTTACATTCTTCATTTCTTATCAAAGTTAAACTCATTTTTGCTATTTTCTAGCACTGTTTGGAGTCAAATAGAGTGTTTAAAGCATAGTATAAGCAGGGTAGGAGTCGTGGGATAAGTATCATGGGTGTATCGCCTTGCATTTGAGCCAATCACACCAACACAAGGTGTGTGCAGCCGCACACAAGAGTGTGCGGCCACACACTCATCCCAACCGCACACTTCCTCATATATATTCAACACTTAGCCATTTGGAACACTTTCTACACTTCCAAAAAGCTAGGACCCGAAATCATCTGAAGTATCATCCAAATCTCCTTGAGGATCTTCATAAAAGGTAGCATCTTTATCCAAGAAAACGAAGAACACCAAGAACACTAGGTGTACGGCCGCACACACCATGTGTGGCCGCACACGCCATGTAGGGCCGCACACCTGGCTGCACACCCACATATAGTGTGTATTTTGGCCATACACTCTTTTGTGAAGCCATATGCCCCTTCATACAATCATATATGGTTGTAACACTTCAATATAAGTGTTTAATAGTCCCTAAGGTGGTCCCAATTCAATAATTAGTTGTTTTAAACACTAATGATGTTCATATATGTATCATTATATGTTAAATAGGATCCGCGTGTGTGTCCAAGTCTCAACTTGACACTTAGCAGCATATCCGACACTTTCATCCAAACCACTCACTACAGGTGAGTTCATACCCCTTAATCAATGGTTTAAATGTTTTTAAATGCTTTTATGGGGGTGATACAAGTTAAATACTTATAGTTATTTCATCAATCGCATGTGATTAATAACTACAACACTAGTGGTTTTTCTTACTGTCCAAACTGTTTACCAAACTACTATACTTCAAACTATTTTACGAAGTCTTTTACTTATCAAATACTTTTACTTAAACTCTTTCATACTTATATATTGTCAAATGCATGTCTATGTATGTATAGTTATATAAGCAATGTTTAAAAGACTTAGGAAGGCCAGCTCGCTTTAATTCCTTTTCCTTGTTTGGATATGGCTTTAGGGCATCGGTTATCCGTCTGAAGGTTGTTTAAATATTAGTTGTATATCATGTATACATATATAGTCATACAATTTCCTTCAATCAGTGCAATACCTTTGGGTAGCAAGGGTACACAAACATTATCATACATTGCTAGTAAACTACTATAGGAGTAGTTTAGGAAGATACTAATACTATTACTAGAACAATGAAACCTTCAATGAGCCAGTTCATACATGAGTCAAAGGATACAATGTCCTTGGGTAGCAAGGGTATACAAACATGTTAAAACTACGATGAGAAACAAACAATAGACACTATGATGAGAAACAAACAATAGACACTATGACGAGAAACAAACATACAGGCTAGACAGAGAAAGAACTCAAAATACAGCTAGCACACATATACATTACATATACATTAACACAGTTATGCGAGCCATTAAATAGGGCATGGCACTACCTGCCATGACTATTTTTGTATCAGAATCTCCTTAATTGGGGAGCGTATGAGTTTGTGTATAGATCTACACTGGATTGACTATCCTACACCTTGTTGCTCGCTACAGTGGGACTTGCAAGTCTACGGGTGCCAAACGTCATTTCTACGACATCTTACATTGTCGTTTTACTATTGAGTCAGTAGCAAGATACAGGACAATCACATGTTACCTTAAAATTTACAATTGCTTAAGGTAGTTAGTACAGCAGTAGTTACTTAATACAACACTATAGTACTATAATATTTTCCCATTTACAGTCACTTCGTGAACATGCACACGATGCACAGTAACGTAAAAACTATATTTTTGGTTAATGATAGTCGGATTGGGAAAATACACACTCTTACATGAGACACCCACACAGATACTAGATGCCTTGGTAGAAGGCTACTTTTAGTAGAACATGTAGGGTTTTCTAGGAGAGATCAAACAAATTCAAACTTCACAAAACTTATACATCACACCTTACAAACATCTTACAAATGCTTTCATACAAACACAGACACTAATATACTTATGATCTCACCAGCCTTAAAGTTGATACTCACTTTCAAAATAACTTGTATTCTCAGGTCGCCAGTAGACAGGTACAAGTGCCAGGTTTTGATAAAAAGGAGCTAGTTCAAGACTCCCCTTTCATTTTGATGTATATTATTTTTGCTGTCTATATAACTTGACAGAACACTCTTGTTATGAAATTATATTATTAATGCAATGGATAGTGTTGTTGCTTATTTACTACTTTGCATTGTTGTTATACTGTACATGACATCCTCCACCCCAAAACGTTTCCGCCGTTCATCGGTTTTGAGGGTGTGACAAGAACTATCAAAACTCATATGCAAAGCCAACTTTAACTGGAATGGGAACAGGAATAGGAATATGTCAACATGTGCGGTTCTAAACATCATGTCACACCCCAAAACCGAGAACGGCGGAAACGTTCTGGGGCGGAGGACGTCATGTATAATATCAACAACAATGTAAAGTAGTAAACAAGCAACAACATCATCCATTGCATTAATAAAATAATTATTATACAATTGTATTCTGACAAATTTTGATAAACACTAAAGCATAAATCAAAATGAAAGATAAGTCTTGAATAAGCTCCATCTTCCGTTTTCCTTGCATCGGTACCTGTCTATGATGACCTGAGGATACAAGTAATTTTGAAAGCGAGTATCAGCAATAAAGCTGGTGAGATCATAAGTATTAATGTGTCTTAATTTGTGAAAACTTATAATTTCTAAGACTTGACATTGCTTCGAAAGAAAACGAGTATAAGTATGAAAATATTTGTAGCTCAACTGTATATGTTTGAAAATCCCTAGAAATCCCTATGATTTCTATTAGTAACAAAAGGAGTCTTCTACCAAGACTTAACTGTTCTGAGTGTGTGTGTTTCTTGTAAGAGTATGTATATTTTCCAAAGTATAACTATTATTACTCAAAATATGGATTGTATATTCATGTTTAAGTGAGGTTATCACTGGAATATGTACTGGAAAAATTAACGTAGTACTAAATCGTAGCTCTAAAAGGGCTACTATTTATCAACGGATAGCATCTACATTACTGCGCTTCCTATGAAAAATTCGCGAAGTGAATGTAATGGAAAAGAGATGGTACTATGGTGTAGTGTCAAACTACAACCGTACCTATTACCTTAAATCTAGGGTAATACTACCAAGTACCACAGTATTTGGATATATATATGTATATATATCAATACACCGATACTCAACTTGCCTTATTTGATGAATAAGGTATAATGTGATGTCTAGATCCCAGACTGATTCGCTCCCCTATCAGAGGGATTTTAGGACCCACACACGACCCCTGCATGAATGCAAGCCGTGAGCACCACATTACCTGCGATCATGTATACTCGATATAACAATCACAATCGTAGTGTGCTTTATCAGTATAGTTAGATCCTAAACTGGTTCTGAGCTATAGCCCCTAGTGACGTCTATCCTATGTATATGAAAGCGTACTCATGTAAGTGTGATCACGTAATTGTACTTATGGTGTACTGAAATGTTCTACGTGTGCTAGCGGTAATGTGTGATCTCTTTATCTAGCAAGTATTGTCATGTAAGTGTTCTAGTATAGTTGTATATGTTCTCGTAGTATAGTTGTATATATTTTCTTCCTAGTATAGACTCATGGATGAACTGACTCATTGATCTAGCAGTTGTAATAGTATGATTCTGTGTTACCCCGATGGTAACTTGTTAACAGTGTGTTTAGTACGTATGATTATGGAAGTACTTTTATGTCTATATATGTATATTTGATATATAATTAATATGGAAACGACCTTCGGATGGTCACCCAAAATCCTATCAGACCACATCCAAATCGAGGAAAAGGAAACAAGGTGGATAGCCTTCCTAAGCCCTTTAAACATTATTTATACGTCTATACATATATGGGCATGCAATTTGTAATATAAAAGCATAAATAAGTTTGGTAAAACATTTGAAACATAAATATTAGTTTTAAGGAAAGATCGACTTGATGTCAATCTATAAAACCATTTGAAGGCATAAGTTTGATAAAACAATATAAGTATAAGGAACATTTGTTTGAAACACTGTTGTAAATAAGTTTGAAATATGATAAACAGAGTAAGAGGTACAGTGTAATAAGGAGTTTAAAACATATAAAATGTTTATAAAAATCATTTGAAGGAAGTTGTTTGGTAAAACGGCTAAATGAGTAGCCAAATCTTTTGATTGTTGTAATTTAATCACATGTGATTGATGTAATAAGTAATATACTCCTACTTACTAATCACATGTAATTGACATAATAAGTAGCATGATTCTACTTGTATCCCCCCCCCCATAAAGCATTTAAAAGTAGTTTAAAACATTATTTAAGGGGTATGAACTCACATGAAAGCTTGAAGATAGCGAGATGGAAAACCGGGCAGAGTTTCGTCTCGGGAAACGGATTTTCCTCGGGATTCTCGGGAATCTCGGGAGTAAAATCAACCCTCGGGACTTGAGCAAAAAGACCAGAGCTTCGGGTTATAACGGGCACGGAAAACGAGGCAAGATCGAGAGAGAAATGAGAGAATTGAGCAACTTTTTCGGAAAGCCTCGCATCCTATTTATAGGAAGGCTGAACCGCCTCCGAACGCGGGGCGTACGCTCGTACGCAGCGCGTACGCGTACGTCATGCGTGACCGAAGCCTCGACTGCCTCGGTTCGGATGGGACGGGTTGCTGGGTACGCGGGTCGGATGGGACGGCGGGTCGGACGGGACAGCGGGTCGGACGGGTCGGAGCTTCGGACGGGTCGGACGGGTCGGATTCCTCGGATATCGGCGACGTGGACGATCCGAAGCCCTTGATCTCAGTACGCGGGGCGTACGAAGGTACGCAGGGCGTACTTCGGACCTATCCGATGACTCCCCCTTCGGATAATACCGGGAATTTATAATTAAATTTATATTTATTTTAATTAAACTTCTAAAATTCATATCTCCCTCATACGAACTCCGTTTTTGACGTTCTTTATATCCACGCGAAGGTGAGACCATGATCTACAACTTTCGTTTAGATTCCGTTGGCAAATTCCGAAATTATTTTTATTATTTATTTATTAAAATGACGTGATTAAGGAATTTCTTCTAAAATTCATAACTTTCACATCCGAAGTCAGATTTGGACGATCTTTTTATGCACGATCATAGATCGAGGGTGTCTATAACTTCCATTTAGATACTTAAGGCTAAAAACTATTGCATCGAAATTTCGCGTTTTACGATTACTCGCTGATGCCGGTTTTTCTGAGAATCTTCGGTTGGTCATAACTTCTTCATTATAACTCGGATTTTAGGGTTCTTTATATGTACGAAAACCTTGATACGGTTCCTACTACTTTAATTAGCCCAAATAAGATTTTAGGAAAGTTATATTTTGACCTAAATTTGATTGGTTTTACATTACATTGTCTCGAAATATCGGGTTGTCACATCATCCCCCCGTTAAAGGGAATTTCGTCCCGAAATTAGAATTTAAGCAAGGAAGTATGCATGAATAATCGAGTCGTGAGGAGGAAACTTCCTAATCGATTGGTTCTAACGCACTTAAGTGATAACGGGTTCTCGGTTGGCATTCCAACGAACCTTCACTAACTGGCGATGGCGTTTCTTCGTCCGCTTGACCTCTCGGTCGAGGGTCACTACGGTTCTAATACGAAGTTGAGGATCTCGAAGAGTGGACTTGCAAGAGTCCTAACGGAAAGGTATGGTTTCATGATCGAGATGCGAAGAGTAGAAAGTACGTTACTGAGTTCGCGGAGTAGGTCTTGTTTGTGAGAGGCACAGGACCGATTCTGATGAGAATCTCGGAGGTCCTGTCTAACTTGGATTTAGATTTCCACGCTTTACGAAGCGTATTAAGCCATTCCCAGAGTGAGTTATCCTTAAGATCTTGGTCACTCACTTGGAATCTCAAAGGTTCCTTTTCTTACGTAACTTCCCAGTCAAAGGCCACCCCTTGCTGGGTCAAATTCGTACGAGTTTCTGTAGCTTGCGAGGAGTTCCGAATGAACTAATGCGGTGGGTCGGTAAGACCTAGAATCTGGTGAAAAACTGACGGCGTCTCTGGTGTCGATAATGCTCAACGGTCTTGTCAAATTGAAAGAGTACCCAAAATTTCACACATTACTATCAGTGTGTCCTAGAAATTTTACTCTTCAATTTCAGAACTCGTGCCTAGAGAACTTTGCTAAAAGTTCCACTGTAGGATTGTTACCATGGGCTTTCTTCTTACTACGAGGGTGGATAAGTAAGTCATCTCATGGGGAAAATGACGAATTGATCCAAGTAAGAAAGACGTAACCCTTCATTTAACTCATGAAAACCATGGGCGTATTGGTCCTATCCGAAAGGTATCACTACGAACTCGAAGTGTCCGTATCGGGTTCAGGAGATAGTCTTCCGGACATACTCCCCTAACACTCGAACTGGTGATATTCGGATTCCAGATCCATTCCTGGAAGTAGATTCTTTCCTTACGTTTGCTCAACCATTTTGTATATACGAGGCAGAGATAACGCTTTCTATGAAAGTTTTGACGAAGTCCTCGATATCTGAGGCACATACGATGCGATCCATCGATCTCTGGAAGAATCTGACCGGGGTTTTCTAGGGTGAGAAACCTAGTCTTCTAATTCTATTACTGTGTGGTTCGCCAAGTTGCTCGTGCTGTTCTTGTATCTCTGTGGGTGTTTAGACTATAGGGTGATCTGTCTTCGGGAGTTGTACTGGGTTCTAAGTCTATGACGATGTGATTACTCGTATGCTTAGGCAGTTTCTCCGTCCTGAAGTCCATTTGAGAATTCATACAGGGTTTCACGATCACCATTTCGTGTATACGAGGCGTATATAATTAAGATTGAAAAGGTAGTCGAATAACTGATTCTTCCTTACCCTCACATCCCAAGGAGGAAAAGAGTTAAGGCGAAATCATTAATTCTAAACCTGTAGAACCTTGATTATATAACACTCTTATGTATACCTTCCTCAGTGATAGATCATCCGTATGAATTTTCCTAGATTGCACTTGACGTACTGCACGAGTGGTACATCGAGGATTTCCTTGGAAAGAACTATCTAAGAGGTAATCCTGGAATGAGCACTTCGGCGTTCTGGTAAGACGGCTTCGCTGAAAAGGTGATCTAGAAGAAAGAGATGTACGCATGAAGCTGTTTTCGCGTCGATCAAATTGAATCTGATTGTATGATAATGTCGGAATCATACAGAAACTTTAAAGACATTAGAATTAAACATAGACGATTACAGGCAAAACACAACTGTGCAACCATGAACAGAGTTACAGTACTTTAGATTTACCACTAGACTATCGCTGCGAATAAGATATACTACAAAAGACAAGTATACGCAGCACGAGCATTCCTATACAGACAGGATCTCGCAAAAGGTAAGACTCTAGTTGCACTAGTTCTAGATAGTTTATAAGTCTGTTACAACGAAACGCCTTAAATACATTAACGTGGTTCCTGAGCAGGCTCTCCTGCAGCTGTGATCCTGGGAATCTTCCCGTCTGCGCCAGGGTTCTGCGTTATCGGGCAATCCTTCGTGAAGTGCCCTAACTCACCGCATTGGTGGCATGACTGGCTAGTACTCACATCAGTGGAGGAAGTGAAGTGTAGGGTAGGAGTTATGGGAACACGGGTGCTTTCCTTGTTTTCCTTCTTTGGGCAATCTCTTTTATAGTGCCCAAACTCACCACAGTTATAGCAATTTAGGCTGGGCCTAGTGGTGAAGGTAGCTTTACAGAAACGGGCGATGTGTCCTTTCTTGTTGCAGTTCACGCACTGCAAGACACGGCACATTCCCTCGTGGTGGAAATTGCACCGATCGCACTTCGGGAGTGTTCCCTTATATGGTCCGCTCGGTACTGGGATGGCAGAGGTTTGTGGCTGCTGTCTGGCAATTTTCTGAAACCGTTTGCGTTCCATTTTGGCTTGACATTTTCTTTTCTTGTTCTCTGCTTTCTGGCTTTGCGAGCCTGTGGATGTTACTGTTGGATGACTTCCTGGATGGATATTGCGATTGGAAACTTTATTCCCATTAGCAGCATTGACTGTGCTGTTAGCGCTATGGTGCGCCATGACCGCGGTTACGGCCGCCACTACAGCAGCTGTAACTGTCGTTTGAAAGGTGGCGGCGTCCCTCGGAAAAGTAGAGGTCTCGTTGCTTGGTTGGTTGTTTCCGGACGACGCCATGATTTTGTAACATGAAAGAGTAAAGATTTGTAAGCGATTATGGTTGACCCTGATGTACTTAGATTGTTCATGAAAAGAGTAAGAGTAGGATCTCTAAAGTTTGACCTACATCCCTATGATGCAGTCCTAGTACGGAATGGAAGTATGATCGTAGAATGGTCACAAGACGTTTGTCGTTCGAGCTGAGGTATCGTGGGTTGGTGAATAACAAGATCCAACCACTGAAGGAGACTTGGAAGTGTCTCCTGAATAAATCACCATAGTCCAATGACTTGACTAAAGCATGTTTCAGATAGACTCGAATGAAGGTAAGATAAAAGTAATTGAATGAAGAATGACACAGAAGTTAGCCGGCTGTCAATATCTTTGATATTCACGATGTAAGGGTTTTGGAAAACGGCCTTTTAAAGGTCTCACATCATATCCCCAGAAGATAGTTCCTGACATCATAAAGACCTAACTAAAGCTCGTACTGAACAAGATAATTTCATGGAAAATACCACATCGGGCATAGACAGAAAAACACGGTTTCTTGTTATAAGGGAAATAAAGTAAAGCGTCTACTACGGGCGACGGTCATCCCTCTGGTGCACTCTTAGTTCAACCAATTGACGTTCCATTGTCATGTAGGTGTCTTTCGCACACCATTTGGCGTACTCGGAGTCCTATGACTTCGGCTGGTGACTCAGCTAGTGCTTGCAGCCGGGTTTCATGGTTTCTCTCTGATCTCTCGTGAGCATCCTCTAGTAGAAGGGTGTGGAGGGTATGCATTCTAGCATAGGCGACTTCTTCTGAAATCTGATGTAGGGCTGTCCTGCCTTGAATCTCATTTATGGCCTCTCTGCGGACCAAGATTGGCAAGACTATATCTGCTAAGCCCTCATTGCTCAAGTCGTAAAAGTTTCGGTTGCCAATAAATGGCATGGGCTGATCTTGTTCTTGGCTCCATGTTTCCAAGCATTCCACTTACTCAGGGTCAGGCCATGAAAAGCCGGAAGAGGGTTAGGAATTTGAAACGGGAGCTACTCGGGGTAGGTTCTCAACCTCTGGCTCGGGGTTAGCATCGTACGAAAAGTCTTCATTACGGTGATCATCCAAGGGGGTAGGATGATCATTCCCTGGTTCTTCTCCAAACCAACCAGCTATGACTTCATTCGGAAGGTACTGGTTGTCAAGGGAATGGAGTCCGGCTATGATTTTTATGCGAGAATTTAGGGTAAGAGGATAATTATCAGACGAACTATCTAGATAATTATTTAGAAAACCTTCATTAGTTACATCACTATTTGTGAAGTGCATACCAGCTATGTGTAATCTAAACAGGATAGACCTTCGAATGAGTGACCTTAGTTCCAAATTCACACAGAATAGGGGTAAGGCAAAATTTTCACAATTTCTAAGTCTATAACATCCTAATTACATATAGCCTCAGTGTATCCACTTAGCAACTATCAACTTAATAATGAAGATCCCGTTTTAATTCTCAAGTATAAAGTACTTATAATAACACCAAATACTCCTATAGTATTTTAAATTTTTATGTTATGTTCTATTGTTCTCATTGTGGTAGGGTTGGTAAGATTTTAGCATTGTTGCAACCACACACTTAAACTTAGGCACATGCTAGTCAACCCTCGGATAATATAGGCGATCAGGCTATATCTTCCCAGTTTTGACCATATGTCTCTAAGCACACTTGTGTTGCCCAACAATCGTAAATTCTTTTGTACTGTCTTAGTGACATTGATTTTAGTATGAATGCAGGCACGTATACTTACTTAAATATTTTATTATTTAAAGTATAAACTCTAAATCAGAGTATTTTTAATCCCATTGTATTTATAGTTAGTATATCTTTTATGGGTTGATATACTCAATTCACTATAAACAAGGCTCTGATACCAATCTGTCACACCCCAAAACCGAGAACGGCGGAAACGTTCTGGGGCGGAGGACGTCATGTATAATATCAACAACAATGTAAAGTAGTAAACAAGCAACAACATCATCCATTGCATTAATAAAATAATTATTATACAATTGTATTCTGACAAATTTTGATAAACACTAAAGCATAAATCAAAATGAAAGATAAGTCTTGAATAAGCTCCATCTTCCGTTTTCCTTGCATCGGTACCTGTCTATGATGACCTGAGGATACAAGTAATTTTGAAAGCGAGTATCAGCAATAAAGCTGGTGAGATCATAAGTATTAATGTGTCTTAATTTGTGAAAACTTATAATTTCTAAGACTTGACATTGCTTTGAAAGAAAACGAGTATAAGTATGAAAATATTTGTAGCTCAACTGTATATGTTTGAAAATCCCTAGAAATCCCTATGATTTCTATTAGTAACAAAAGGAGTCTTCTACCAAGACTTAACTGTTCTGAGTGTGTGTGTTTCTTGTAAGAGTATGTATATTTTCCAAAGTATAACTATTATTACTCAAAATATGGATTGTATATTCATGTTTAAGTGAGGTTATCACTGGAATATGTACTGGAAAAATTAACGTAGTACTAAATCGTAGCTCTAAAAGGGCTACTATTTATCAACGGATAGCATCTACATTACTGCGCTTCCTATGAAAAATTCGCGAAGTGAATGTAATGGAAAAGAGATGGTACTATGGTGTAGTGTCAAACTACAACCGTACCTATTACCTTAAATCTAGGGTAATACTACCAAGTACCACAGTATTTGGATATATATATGTATATATATCAATACACCGATACTCAACTTGCCTTATTTGATGAATAAGGTATAATGTGATGTCTAGATCCCAGACTGATTCGCTCCCCTATCAGAGGGATTTTAGGACCCACACACGACCCCTGCATGAATGCAAGCCGTGAGCACCACATTACCTGCGATCATGTATACTCGATATAACAATCACAATCGTAGTGTGCTTTATCAGTATAGTTAGATCCTAAACTGGTTCTGAGCTATAGCCCCTAGTGACGTCTATCCTATGTATATGAAAGCGTACTCATGTAAGTGTGATCACGTAATTGTACTTATGGTGTACTGAAATGTTCTACGTGTGCTAGCGGTAATGTGTGATCTCTTTATCTAGCAAGTATTGTCATGTAAGTGTTCTAGTATAGTTGTATATGTTCTCGTAGTATAGTTGTATATATTTTCTTCCTAGTATAGACTCATGGATGAACTGACTCATTGATCTAGCAGTTGTAATAGTATGATTCTGTGTTACCCCGATGGTAACTTGTTAACAGTGTGTTTAGTACGTATGATTATGGAAGTACTTTTATGTCTATATATGTATATTTGATATATAATTAATATGGAAACGACCTTCGGATGGTCACCCAAAATCCTATCAGACCACATCCAAATCGAGGAAAAGGAAACAAGGTGGATAGCCTTCCTAAGCCCTTTAAACATTATTTATACGTCTATACATATATGGGCATGCAATTTGTAATATAAAAGCATAAATAAGTTTGGTAAAACATTTGAAACATAAATATTAGTTTTAAGGAAAGATCGACTTGATGTCAATCTATAAAACCATTTGAAGGCATAAGTTTGATAAAACAATATAAGTATAAGGAACATTTGTTTGAAACACTGTTGTAAATAAGTTTGAAATATGATAAACAGAGTAAGAGGTACAGTGTAATAAGGAGTTTAAAACATATAAAATGTTTATAAAAATCATTTGAAGGAAGTTGTTTGGTAAAACGGCTAAATGAGTAGCCAAATCTTTTGATTGTTGTAATTTAATCACATGTGATTGATGTAATAAGTAATATACTCCTACTTACTAATCACATGTAATTGACATAATAAGTAGCATGATTCTACTTGTATCCCCCCCCATAAAGCATTTAAAAGTAGTTTAAAACATTATTTAAGGGGTATGAACTCACATGAAAGCTTGAAGATAGCGAGATGGAAAACCGGGCAGAGTTTCGTCTCGGGAAACGGATTTTCCTCGGGATTCTCGGGAATCTCGGGAGTAAAATCAACCCTCGGGACTTGAGCAAAAAGACCAGAGCTTCGGGTTATAACGGGCACGGAAAACGAGGCAAGATCGAGAGAGAAATGAGAGAATTGAGCAACTTTTTCGGAAAGCCTCGCATCCTATTTATAGGAAGGCTGAACCGCCTCCGAACGCGGGGCGTACGCTCGTACGCAGCGCGTACGCGTACGTCATGCGTGACCGAAGCCTCGACTGCCTCGGTTCGGATGGGACGGGTTGCTGGGTACGCGGGTCGGATGGGACGGCGGGTCGGACGGGACAGCGGGTCGGACGGGTCGGAGCTTCGGACGGGTCGGACGGGTCGGATTCCTCGGATATCGGCGACGTGGACGATCCGAAGCCCTTGATCTCAGTACGCGGGGCGTACGAAGGTACGCAGGGCGTACTTCGGACCTATCCGATGACTCCCCCTTCGGATAATACCGGGAATTTATAATTAAATTTATATTTATTTTAATTAAACTTCTAAAATTCATATCTCCCTCATACGAACTCCGTTTTTGACGTTCTTTATATCCACGCGAAGGTGAGACCATGATCTACAACTTTCGTTTAGATTCCGTTGGCAAATTCCGAAATTATTTTTATTATTTATTTATTAAAATGACGTGATTAAGGAATTTCTTCTAAAATTCATAACTTTCACATCCGAAGTCAGATTTGGACGATCTTTTTATGCACGATCATAGATCGAGGGTGTCTATAACTTCCATTTAGATACTTAAGGCTAAAAACTATTGCATCGAAATTTCGCGTTTTACGATTACTCGCTGATGCCGGTTTTTCCGAGAATCTTCGGTTGGTCATAACTTCTTCATTATAACTCGGATTTTAGGGTTCTTTATATGTACGAAAACCTTGATACGGTTCCTACTACTTTAATTAGCCCAAATAAGATTTTAGGAAAGTTATATTTTGACCTAAATTTGATTGGTTTTACATTACATTGTCTCGAAATATCGGGTTGTCACACATCAAGTCGTAAGCTACAAGTTTTATTCTTGATTAGTTCTTGAGACTTTCAAGACCTTTAAGACTCCCATTGTCCTCTTGACATATTAGAATCTATTGTTACATATTCAATAGATGGTCCGGATTCTTTATCAAGACAAACACTTCTCACAATCGACCTTAGTTGGTCTCTGTTTTATCTCAAACATCACAACTTACCAATTTCAAATGTACAAGAGTTGAACACATTTTACTCTTACATTTGACAAGTGTTATAAACCTTCTTTAACATATGTCACTCAAGTTACAATCTTGGAGTATGACTCTAAGAATTGTTTTGTAACGAAGTATGATTCATCTTCTTGATTTAACCACTTCAACAATTCATGTCTCCTCTTCTTAGCCATATGAATGCACTAAGATGTCCTTAGAGGATGAATTGTGATATGGTTTCTTCATCATTAAGATGATCACAAAACATGATACTAAAGTACTCATTCCCTTCACAAGCCAAGGACAAGATGAATCTATTGCCCTGCCTCCAAGAGAAGAAATGGCACCAATCGATTCAATAGAAGGCATTAAGCATCCCATCTTTTCAGATTTGAGAAACTTTTATCGTTCTGCGTAATTTGATTCTTCTCATTCGTTTTTCCATACATTGTATCTTTTCCAATGTTTTAGAATTATACTTAAACTTGTAAGTATAACCATATTTACTAGGCTTTAGTAAATCATGACGAATAGTCTTATTGATCTTTTGTGGTGCACTTGACCAGTGCACAAGAATGTGTACTCGATCCCTTTAGTCCTTTCCTTGTTCACATAAGGAATTAGTCTTAATTTTCTAAAGCTGAAAGTACTCATTCATCATACTATACAACTTGCATGATTCCAAGTTTCAGTCCAATTGAGAACTTGGGTGATGAGAATCTTTGCTTATTTGGTAAATTTTGACACTACCAGAGATGAAAGAATCAAATTCACATTTCCATTATTGCTATCAATGGAATCATATAAACAATAATTTTCACACATTCCATTGTAAGGATATTTAAAATAAATAAAATCCAAAAGTTTTTCTTTTTATTTTAAAATTTTGTGGAAAAGCTTATGCTTACAATGAAAATACAAATTAAAAATTATATTATTATGCACTCCTAAGAATTCTATCATAACTCGTAAGCAACAACTCAGAATTCTGATCACCGAACCATGCGATTGAAAACCATCTTTGCGATCAGAATTAGCATATACTTCCTTTAAGTTCCCTCTCTTTTCTTTGATTCTAAAAACATCAACATGTGACCTAGTCACATCATGTAATAAGAATCTCCAAATAGGAACTTAATAGAGTTAGACAATGGACTTTACATGAAGTAGAGTCAAAGTTATTGACTTTACCATCCTTATCATCTTTCATGTAAATTTAGCAGCTTCGCAACCAATGGCCCTTCCTTTGGCAATAGAAACATATGGACTCTTTGGTAATGATACATAGGACTATCTCCGACTTAGCCTTTCTCTTTGCCATTTGGTCAACCGAGTTGACTATGGTCGATCCCTTTCCATTGGGAAGAGAAATCTTTTTCTAGATATTCAATGTTACCATTGTCAATGTCCATTGAATGTTTGGGAAGTTGATCTTCTAATCATATTTTCTTTACTAGTCCTCAAATCATTGCTGATTCAGCAGCACCAAGCAAATAGATAAGATCACTAAGGGTCATGTCATAGTCTATTTCATAGTAGTTCCAAAGGAACTCATTATGTGACTTAGAAAGTGATTAAACATCCAACTAACACAAGTCTTTGACACCCAATTCTCCCGGTTTGTCAATATGTGACTTCATCTCCAAGATGTGATCACGCATAGACCTTGGTTGCCAATAGGGCTTGAGTGACCTTAAACTTTTCAAGAACATGTGGGTTAGGGATAGTAATTAAAGGAGGTGAAATAAAAGAAATATGATTTCAATGAGCCAACCATGGGACATCATCTTTATTAGGAAAGCTCGTTCCAAGGGATTTGATATGATCATAGATGTCTAAACCAGACATCTAATATGGGAGATATTCAAGTAAGTTCATTTAGGTCCTTAATATAACACCCAATATGAAATATTAAGGCTAGGACCCAACACAATATTTTATAACTTGGAAGAGGAATGTCGTAATCCAAACTATAGAATATTTGAAGGTAGGCGAATGACGATTCACCAATTTCCACCATGAAAAACGAAATAATTTATTAGGTTTTAATTGGATTTGAAACACCTAAATCTTTTGAGATTGATTGAACTTTTCAATGGCGTGTTTCAATCTCGAGTGTGCCCTCTCAAATTTTGTGACTGGGATGCCGAGGATCACAAAACAAGGTGTGAATAACCATGCAAATATACTTAGTAGCCTTAATATTTATCACTCAATCGATGTGTCCATTAACCACACGCGCTCCACCAATACTATAATAAATATTAAGTTACCCTGTGCCTACCTTGTTAAATCAAGCTAGTGTGCCGGTTAACCACACGCGCTCCACTAACTGACTTAAGCAAAGTGCAAAATGTAATTTCATGGATTTGCACCAAATTCACATTTTCCTAAGTAACTAAGATTAGGAATTCATAATAGTTTAGTTACTTAGTATTTATCATTAATACTTTTAACAAAGGCATTCTAGTCCTTGTCCTACCCATTTGGCTAACGACCATCCACCAGTCAAGGAAGCGGTGGGTGAGAGTGGACACCCATTAAACTGCATTTTATAGGTAGTAACCTTATACCCCCCCCCCCCCCCCTTATAGACCGGCTTCGTGAATGAGGCCTACTAATGGTAGGACTGACTTTCTCTTATACATATACATACACACACATATATATATATATATATATATATATATATATATATATATATATAACTTATAATACTATAAAGTATAAAGGTTGAATTTAGCTTATAAAATTCTAAGGGCTTAACTTGGAATTAAAGTATTCATGGGCAGACTTTACAAATTCCAAAACTTGAGGGAAAGTTTTGAACAATTCAAAAACTATTCAATTCCATAACTTATGAGTTTAAATTAGTTTTAGTTAAAAACTCTTCAAGTTCCATAACTTGAGGACAAGTTATGGAAGACTTTAAACCATTAAAAGAATGTGACAATTCCTT
Organism: Lactuca sativa; assembly: GCF_002870075.4. NCBI lineage: Eukaryota > Viridiplantae > Streptophyta > Magnoliopsida > Asterales > Asteraceae > Lactuca > Lactuca sativa. The sequence continues at coordinate 178,247,104 of NC_056625.2, read as the reverse complement.
ATTCATAACTTATGGAAATCTTTATGATTTTCAAAAATCTGAAATGTGACTTTTCATATAACTTAAGGACAAGTTACAAAAACACATTTTAAGAACAACTTTTAGATCAATATGGATTGAAAACACATTATCACATAATTTTTCTATTAATCTAAATCAACTCATAAGAACTAGATAATTCAAATCATCAATCTTTAAGAAATTAGCATGAAAATTAAACTAATACAAATCTTGAAATTATGACAATTATCTTTGAAATTGGATTAGCATGAATATTAGCACATCAAAAACAGGTTTAGAAGTCCAAAAACAGCTGAGGGTAATGTTCCTAGTCCAATTCCATCCAAAACAATCGAAGATATGATGTCTGGGGGTCTAACTCGTAGAGTGCATGAAACAACTCGACGAGTTGGATGATTTTACTCTTCGACTCGTCGAGTCCCTTCATGGACTCGGCGAGTCTGCTATCCAGACAACAAAAAACTTCGATTTTTCAGCAATTTTAGCAAGTATAACAATAAACAAGCCTAGGATGTGATACCACTATTGGGTTTTGAGCATTCTAACACTCCTAAGGTGTACATGCAACCCTAAATACCTTGGGTCTTTGTTTTCTCTATTATACATGCAAATATGAATATTCCCATGTATTCCTCTAACTAGCATACAAAACATTGATACATGGGAATAAAACAAGTTAGAAGACATAACTTCTGATGTAGCTTGATTCCATGGAGCTTAAGAGCCTAGTTCCTTAAGTGTGACACCTCAAATGGTTCACACAACATCACCAACATTTGGAATAACTTGAGAGAGAAAGCTTCTTGGCTCAAATCGGCTAGCCCTCATGAAATACATACTTAGTGCCAATTTCATGAACCAAAGAGATCTTTATATACTATGGAGGATTAGGGTTACATCCATGTAAACCCTAATACCCATGGCCTTTCATTTCATATGATCCATGGGTTAAACACTCCATGGACTACCCGTGAAAGCTTATCCCAACTTAAATGAACTTGGCCCACCATATATATAAAAGAGTCCATATCTAATTAGTTCCTTTTGACCACTAAATTATATCCAAGTTAATTCCTCGTCAATACTAATTAAATAATATGATTTGATATTAATATATTAGAACTTATAATATATTAATATAAATCGTAAATAACGTTTTTCTCACATAAAGTCTACCCAAATGTTCTGATGCCATGCAACCTAAGTCAGGGACACCCGAGGGAATGTTCCTACAAAGACTTCACAAAATGCAACCTAATTCCTTCAATGGCACCGGAGGTGTCATTGCTCAAACACGCTGGTTCGAAAAGACCGAGTCAGTGTTCGAGATTTGTGCATGCATGGAGGGAAGCAAAGTCAAATTCGCAACCTGCACATTCATGGATAAAGCCCTCTCCTAGTCGAATGGCTATGTCTAATCGCTGACTCTCCCAGTGGCCAATGCCATGAGCTTGGAAGATTTAAAAATTCTAATGCTAGCAGAATACTGCCCTAGGTTTAACAACCCAATTTTTCAAAAGAAGTTTTTTCATTTTTAAGTAGTCAAAACACTATTCCATAAACCATGAAATCTCAATACAATTTTTTTCAAATCAAAAGCCATAATAAAATTATTTCAAACATCAGAGTGTCCCATCAAAATGCTTGAGAGAGTGCACGCCGCGCCATCAAGCCTTGCCCTTGCCCTTGGGCTCTAATGTACCTGAAACAATTCCACAAACATTAAACTAATGCTTAGTGAGTCTCGAAGAGCATACCCAACACACAATCCACATAATAAATATCACTTTAGCTATAAAGTTATCTCTACCAAATAAGTCATGCATACTACATATAAAGAGGCCATAGAAACCCTTCAGGGTCCTACAACTAGTGCCACAGGAACCCCCACGTGGTCTTATTACATGTCATGGGAACCCCCACATGGTCTTCCTGCCATTGGAACCCCCACATCGTATTCCAGGTAATGTCCCACTAACATAACACATATAGTCAATCAACAATCCACAAATATCAAAAAATGGGTCGGCCTTGGTGCCTTAGACCCATTAGTATGGTGAGAAACTCACCTCTCGAAAATACTGAACTGACAAGCTAAGATTCGATGAACCCCGTGTGCTGCTCCAACTTAATTGCCTATAATCATCATGTGATTAACTTGACAAAACCCCATCATTACCCTCAATGTCAACCCTGGTTATAGTCATGGTCAGCAGTCAAGGTCAACAGTCAAGGTCAACAGTCAATGTTGACCTTTACTCGTTGAATGCATCAACAACTCGTCGAGTTCCCTGAGTAACTCGTCAACTCGCCGAGTTACCTGTGCAACTCGCCGAGTTCCTTTATGTTTACAGCCAAAAACTCCAAACTGTAAACCATTGACCGAAAACTCTTATTTGCTCCACCGAAAACACTCAGGATCCCAAAAACGGGAAAACCCTTCCTGACTCGTCGAGTTGGCTAAGCAACTCGTTGGGCGCCCCTTCAGTCCTTCTTGTTTTTGGTCCTTTCCAATGGGATCCAGGGTCCCAAACTCCATATCCAAGCTCTCCTAGTGCAGATACCATGTAAAGTTGCAAACGTTTACGTGCATGCAAGGTCCTTCAAGGCTATAACTTCAAGACTAGGCTTCTTACAAGGTTTTTGTACATGGGAAGTGACTAAACTACATAAAGGAAGCAACTTGATGACATTGGGGACCTAAGGAGGTTCAGATCTTGAACCATATCCTTGTGATAAGTCCAGATCCAAGTTTGCCTCCATTTTGCACCTAGAATGGCCATTTACTTCCAAGAAAAGAGATATAAGCAACTAGAGATCAAGATCACGACCTTATACCTTAGGATGTTGGCCAATATGATGTAGATGTTGGATCTACTATTTCTCTCCTATCTCCTTCTTCAAGCTTTATGGTCCTTCAGCAGAAACACCAAAATTGCTCACAAAGGCTTTTTCTCTCACTCAAGAGGGTACAAGGTCATTCTAAGGTTTTCTCTAACTAATAGAGTGTTAAGGGAGGTCACAAGAGGTGGGTTAAGACCTTTAAATAGGGTGCAAACCCTAAAAATTAGGGTTTCTCTTTACAGCTCCTACTCGCTGAGTCAGGTCCTTCCGACTCGTCAAGTAGGTCCTGATCCAGTGTATACCAAAATGACTCTAGTCGACGAGTTGGCCTCTCAACTCGCCAAGTCCATGCACAAAACCATAAAACTTAAATAAATTAAGTAATACCTGTAACAGGTGTTACAAATATCCCCCACTTGATCTAGACTTCGTCCTCGAAGTCTACTGATCCAAACAAATCCAGGTAGTGGTCTTGCATCTCATCCTCCGGTTCCCATGTCCACTCGGAGCCCATGCGGTGCTCCCATTGCACCTTTACCAACTTCACTTCCTTGTTCCGAAGAACCTTAGTCCTCCTATCTAAGATGGCCACCGGCCTCTCTGTGTAGTTCAGGCCCTCATCAACCTGAAACTTGAATGTCGTCCAACGAAACGACCACGGCCTCGTCAGTGACACACTTTCGAAGCTACGACACATGAAAGGTGTTGTGAATCCGACTAAGATCATCTGGTAGATCCAAGCGATAGGCCACCTTGCCTACCCAGACCACAATCATGAATGGTCCTATATATCAGGGCCCTAGGTTTCCCCTCTTCCGAAACCTGATAATCCCTTTCCATGGCGATACCTATAGCAATACGAAGTCCCCTACTTGGAACTCAAGATCCGATCGTTTCCGTTCAGCATAACTCTTCTGACAGCTCTGTCCGATCTTGTATTAATGCATGTGTGTTAATGTTTGTAAGTGAATGAAGTAAATAATCCTAGACAACCCAATGTTATCTGTTTATAAAACATTGTGATCTCAACACCCTAAGACTGAGTACTAGTGCGTGTAGGTTACCGTGTTATCAACAAATGTTGTATTCCATAAATTTTTATAATGCAATCAATTCCTCTATGTGAGTCACTATAACCATACTTAATAATGACTAATCCGCCTGTCATGGCATCTTTCGGACGCTGACGTGTTTAAGGTAAGGTTTGTCATCATAGACTGGCCTAGTCTAATTGTAGCGAATAACTCAGGTGTGGGGTATCACCCCCGTATACATCTATACACAAACTCTCGCTCTCCCTCCAGGGGTCTCTGGTTATAACTATAGGCTACGGTTGTACACTTGATAGGTGACAAATGAAGTATCTCACAAGATCCTTAACTAAATTTACGTAAATATAAAATTGCACAGTGTATATTGTTTCCGTGTAAGTGTTTAGTATTCAAAACCCGACAAGTACATAAGTGAATGTGGGAAGTCAACAAGAATGTGGATGGATCACGAAGGCCCAATAAACATGTAAGGTATATCCCATGCCCAATAAACATGTAAAAGGACAACTAAGGCCCACTAAACATGTAAACTATATTCCAAGACCAATCAACATGTAAAAGGACAACTAAGGCCCATTAAGCATGTAAGGTACATTCTAGGCCCAAATAAACATGTAAAAGGACAATAAAGGCCCACTAAACATGTAAATTATATTCCAGGCCCAAAAAGCATGTAAGGTAGATTCCAGGCCCAAATAAACATGTAAAATGACAACTAAGGCCCACTAAACATGTAAATTATATTCCATGACCAATAAGTATGTGAATGACATAATTGATTCGTTGTTGTTAAGTTGGTTGTTAAATTTAGTTGTTTACCAAAATGACATAAATGGCCCACTTTTTGTAAAAGACATTTTCGGTCCTTAAAAATGAAAGTTTACAATTAAGGCGCCTTTTTAGCAAAAATGACACTTTAGGTCTTTAAAACAAAAAGTATACATTTAAGGGCTTGATTTGTGTGAAATAACATTTTTAACCCCGCTATTGTCAAAAATAACACTTTTGGGCCTCCATTTTATGAAAATTTCCATTTTCAGCCCAATTATGAATAGTTTAACTTTTTTATCCAAGATTTAATAAAATTACATTTTCAGCCCTTTTAACCAAAAATTTACATTTTTGGCTCAACTTTGTTTAAAATGACACTTAAGTCCACAAAAGTCCAAAAGTTTACAAATTTAGACCAAACCCGTGAAACCCCAAAAGGAGGCCCATTTGTGAAAGTTTACACTTTTAGCCCTTACAAAATCATAAATACTTTAAGGATCCATTTTGATTCAAATAAATCCTTTCAAAACCATGCGTTTTGCATACTAACTTCACTTTTTGATTATTTTGTCATTTTTGGCCCTCTTATGTAATTTTCTTAGTTTTAAACAACTTTGTAATGTTTTAAACCTTTTCTTTACATAATATGTTGTATCAAGTGTTATGTACACATATATCAACATATTCTTGTATATTTTCGAGTTCATGAAGTTTATAACACATAATCATACTTATATCATGAAAAACACAAAATCATGCATATACATATAGATCTAGACAAAACAGCTTGTATTCTCCCCCAAAACATAGTAAAAACTGAAAATAAGGGGTATGAACTCACATTGGGGTTGATGGATCGGTTTTGGAAGAAGTTTAGAGGAGTTTTCAACTCTAACAAGCTTCCTTGAAGAGATTTTCGAGTTCTAAGAAGATCTAAGAGCATGGATCATGAAATAGAGTGTTAAGAGGAGTAAGTTTAACATAAACATGAAGTTAAACCTTTTCGATGGAAGTAGCTTACCAAAGGAGTATATTTTTTGTGAAGTATCCTTGGATTTACACACAAACACCCACGATTTTTCTTGGAGGAGAAAGGAGAAGTTTCTTGAGAGTTAGATAGGATTTTTGTGCTTAGAAATTAAGTGAAGTGAGGTTGGTTGGGGTGCTCTTGGCCTAAGGTAAGAAGAAGAGGGAGATGAGACAAGATGTTGCATTGAAACATGAGATCAGCCTAGATACATGTTGTGTTTAGCGCATGGAAGTCATTATACAAAAGTTAGGTGGCACTTAGTTTGTGAATTAATTTATTTTTTTTATATGGCCGAGAATGTGGGGGAAAGAAAAGGGAAAGAAGAGTTTGGGCCATTTTTTATTATATTCGAAATTATGTGGCCCACTATGAAAGTTTTCAACCCATTGGGCCCATGAGAATGAAGTGGGTCATTTGAGGTCCAATAAGGCCCATAAAAGTGAAATGAGATATTTTAGGCCCAACATGGTCCAAAAGGTTATAGTTTCATTAAATTGGGTCCAGTTAGAGCCCAAATAACCAAGTTGTGAGTTTATTAGCCCATTAGGCCCAATAAATGTTTTCTAGCCCAATAGGGGTTTGAGCTGGAAAATTAGGGTTTCAAACTCACAGATGAGTATGTGAGATGTATTGAATTAAGTTTTGAACTTCACGAGTGAGTTTTGATTCTAATGATTGAATTTGAATGAGCATAGCACATGACATCAATTACAAGTTATACAAGAGTTGATTACAGGTAGAAAGAATTTCCTAACCAAAAATGTTAATTGTGATAGGCTCTGCGCGACCCGCAACCGGTCGCACACCTGCAGAATAAGACAGGTAGTCTTGAGCACTACCTCAGTGCTCCCCATGACCTGGTGCCCAACCTCAACCCAACAAACCGGGGTCCTATACCTCCTACCATACAACATCTCAAACGGAGGGCGATCGATACTGGCATGGTAACTGTTATTGTATGAAAACTCTGCTAATGGAAGGTATGTATCCCAACTCCCTCCGAAATCCAACACGCATGCCCGAAGCATATCCTCTAATGTTTGGATCATTCTTTCACTCTATTCATCTGTCTGGGGGTGATATATCATGCTAAATTGCAACTGAGTGCCCAACTCCTCGTGGAACCTCTTCCAGAATCTAGAAGTAAACCAAACGTCTCTGTCAGATACTACTAACATCGGCACCCCGTGTCTTGCTACCACCTCTCGCACATAAGTATCCGCCAACTTCTCAGCGGATATGGTTTTAGAGATCAGAATAAAGTGGGCACTCTTCGTCAATCTGTTCACTATCACCCCATATAGCGTCCACACCCCTCGCCGTCCTTGGTAACTTCGTGATGAAGTCCATAATGATCTCTTTCCCACTTCTACATGGGAATAGGTAGCGGCTGGACTTTACCATGAGGTCACTGATGCTCGGCCATGACCTTCCTGCAGGTTAACCACCGTTCTACAAACCAAACAATTTCCAGCTTCATGCAGGGCCACCAATAACTCAATGTCAAGTCCCTATATATTTCATAGCCCTTGGATGTATAGAGAACATGGACTTGTGTGACTCCTCTAATATCCTCTGCCTCACTCCTCCAGTCACCTGTACCCATACCCAGCCACACTGTGTCAGAAGACCTCGGCTATCCTTAACAAACAAAGGATATTGTCCCTGAATCCGCTCAATCTTCCAATTTTCCTTCTTCACACCCTCGACCTGGGCCTCCTTGATCATATCCAACAATGGAGAAATCACCATCATCCGAAAAACAAGCATTCCCGATCAGGGAAACTACTGCCTTTCGGCTCAAAGCATCGGCCACCACGTTGGCCTTCCCTGGGCGATATAGGATCTCACAATCATAGTCCTTCATCACGTCTAACCACCTCCTTGGTCGCAAGTTGAGGTTCTGCTGATCCATCAAATACTTCAAGCTCTAGTGATCAGTATAGATGGTGCACCGTACTCCATAAAAGTAGTGCCTCCAAATCATGAGAGAAAACACCACTGCCCCCAATTCCAAGTCGTGAGTGGGGTAATTTGCCTCATGAGGCTTCAACTGCCTCGAGGTGTAAGCTATCACATGCCCCCTCTGCATCAGTACCACACCTAACCCTGAAATCGATGCATCAGAGTACACCACTAAATCTTCTAACCCCTCAGGTAGTATGTGACATCCCCATTTTCACGGCCAGAAAAGACCGATTTTGTTTATGCTTTGTAAAAATCAGAGTACTTCTTTTCATAAAATGTTGTGGAATTTGTTCCCAGAAAAATACGATAAATACGTTATTAAAAACATTTTCGAAGGAATGTTTATTCATTTCAAAACATTTTGGATGTCATTGTCAATACAGGAACATAAGCATAAACAGAACTTACTTTTATTTACACAAGTGATCTACATCTCTTTAATCTCTCAGTGTAATGTGACTTCATAACAACACCTGTGACATAAATGAACTGAGTGGGTCAGGTTGGGAAACCTGGTGAGTACATAGGTTTTTCAACCCACAATAATATAATTATTATGTATAAACAATCAAACAATTAAACCCCATTACCCCATCCCCATTATCTTCTCTATTCTTAAGGATCTACCCTAAGAATCAGGTATTTCTCGCTCATTCATTCCTAAGGATTATCCTAAGGAATAGGTACGAATTCCATCCTTGTCAATGGCACATCTGTCAAGCACATCTGCTAGTTATGTCACTTAGGCGCAACTGCCAAAATTGTGACATTCTCAACGAGGCGCATCTGCCGGTATAGTCCTTTAGGCGCAACTGCCAGGGTTATCTCATTTATTGACAGTATCATTTCCGAGAATCCACTCGCAATACATGTCAATGGGTTTTTAGAGTACACCGGTGAACAGATCGTTCACAACACCTATAGGTTGCGAGCCTGCTAGTGTTCCACTGGACTCTCTAGAATAGTCCGTGGTTGTCATCCATACTCTGCTGAATGACGGGGCCATCATTTGGGAAAAGGCTTCTCACATCGTCCACCTCTCACCCTCACCTCATGGTCTATAACACCTTTCAACTCATCATCCAACTCATACTCCATCTATTACATCTACCCATGTTTTACCCCAACATTATTGTAGATATAAAATACATATACAGTTTAAATCATTTAAAAAGTGTATAAAATTGTTCATCTAGCATAGATAGCAAGTATACAGATAATATGCTCATATAGCACGTAGTTTATATAAAATACTTCCTATCTATGTGTAAGCTGAAAGTAACTATGCACTCACTTGAAAGGTGGTGACTCAGCACTCGAACAGCGCTTCGATACCCTCAAAACAATTTTCCTTCGATAAAACCTAGTATCAATACCAAAGGATTTAGTTTAACGATAACCGCGAAAAATTAATAGTCTGGCTATTATTGTTATTATATAAGCGTTAAGTAACACTCAATATAACTCATAATAATAGCCCAAGTAATTATTTGAAGGACCTAATAATATTCCTATAATTATTTGAAAGCTATATTAAAATTTGCGTAAGCGTAGCTCACTTACTGCGAATTTTAACGAAAACCGGAATTTATTTGGAGCAGCATTTAGAAACCGAAAGACTCCTTTTCTCGGGACTCTGGGAGCCTCAGGGCTTCCCTCGGGAGCTAAGGGGTTTAACTAGGGCTTATGGGGGTTTATAGCACTTAGAGAGAGAAAGTTTGTAGAGAGAGAAGTGAAAAATGGTGTGAGAAATCTGCTAGCCTCGCAGGGTTTTTATTGGCGCGAGCCTCCTCGGAACGCTGGGCATACCCTCGGTGGTACGCTACGCGTAGGGGCAAGTGTCTCGGTTTGGGTGGGGCGACGTGGACATACTTCGGACCGCACAAGGGAGAAGAACGCTGGGCGTTCCAAGCTGCGGACGCAGGGCGTATGCGAGGGCTACGTGTCCGAATCCGAAGACCAGACCGTGATCAGCAAGCTACGGCCCTGATCGAGCCACGTCATCACTCATTGCACCAGCTTCGCAAATTCGAGTTACAACTTCAAAAATTCGTAACTTTCGCGTACGACCTCCATTTTCGACGTTCTTTATATCCACGCGAAGGTGGGAACGTACTCTACAACTTTCGTTTAGACTTCTTCGGCGAATTTTGATTCGATTTTAAATTTTATATTATTAACAGGCCGGGATAGGATTGGTCTGTTAAATCCTCATAACTTCTTCATCCGACGTTCGTTTCGCCCATCTTTTTCTCGTTACGCTAATTTTAGTGAGATCTTCGATTCTCGTTTAGGTCGTGTCGGCTAAAATCGCTCGTTTTAATATTCGAATTTCGGGTTGTACACTAGTAATCCGAAACTTCGAAAAATCATAACTTCTTCATACGAAGTCAGATTTGGGCGTTCTTTTTATCGGTGTTCTTAGTTTAACATATTCTACGACTTTCTTTTAGAGTGCTAAGGCTAATTCTCGCTCTATCGTAAATTCATTATTTACGCTTCCCGGTGTCGTGCGGTTCCGTCGCGAAACTTCGACGGGTCATAACTTCTTCGTTATAAATCGGATTTCGGTGTTCTTTATATATACGGAAACCTTGTGACATATTCTACGACTTGGTTAAGATTATTTATTCTAAATAATCTTTTGTCGAAAAGTCGTTTTCGACCCCTATTGCCTCTAAATTGACTAGTCCGGATCTACGGGCGTTAAAATTATCTCCCGCTTAGGATGATTACGTCCCAGAATCATCAACGAAAAAAGGCTCGTATAATGACTCCATATGTCTCTCTTCATCCTAGGTAATAATTATAGCTTCTATATTCCTTCAAGTCTATCTCTTAGACTCATTGACTGCAAGCAGTACTCGATTGTGCACCTGCTCTCTACCTCAGGTTAGACTCTAAATAATGACTTATCATCATGTGATGCACGTTTAGACTCAGGTCTCTTAGAGTTAAATTCTAAAATAGACTATGCCTTCCTTCATGTTTTAATGTGATATAATCACACTTTAACATGTAGCATTTCTAGCTACCAACTTCTTTAACAACGAGCGCGATACTTCTATTGATCGCTTTTGATTTCGATTGTTTGGTTTAAGTCGGACGCTACATCAAACTTGGTTCTCTGAACCATGTAACCTACTCATCGTAGTCTGAATCAATGTGATATGACTACTAGGGTCGGGATAACAACAATTTTCTTAGTCATTACCGAAACAATGGTAACGACATACTTGAATAAAACGAAATCAATTACTAGCTTCTTGGTAACCTTGTGACTTTCCCTGATCCAAGTGTGAGTCCTATGCTTCCGGTAGTATAGGCCTCTACTACCATTCACACCTACTCATACTCATCCCAAGTATTTTCCCGTAGTTTTTCCAAGTCACCATACAAGAAAAATCACATAACAGCTTAACACATCAAATATCAAAATGAGGGTTTTTTTTTTTATTACTCCTTGAAACTATTACATAGGTGTTCAATTTCACCCTAGACTATGCCTCTAACAGGCTACATCATATGATTCTATGGCTACTTCATAACTCGGCCTTCGGATGTCAAGCCTTCACTCCTGAATCCTCGCATTGTCCTCTGCTTCGTCGAGGATCATTTGAAATGCTCTCGCCTTTGGCTTTGGCGGCATAATTGGCTTTGTAGCGCCCTCTCTCTTTGGGCAATCTTGCTTGAAGTGCCCTTCCTCATTACATTCGTAACACACCCTTTTATTGAATTTACACTCGTTGGCATAATGGCCATGCTTTCCACACTTGAAGCAAGTCACTTCTTCACCGCATTTTCCAGAGTGTTTCTTTTTGCACTTCTCGCACCATCTTTCTTCACTTCCTCTGCCTCTTTCGAACTTCTTCGAGAATTTTCTCTCCTTGTTGGACCTTGAAGATCCTTCAAACTTCTTTTTCACTCCCACCTCCGCTCTCTCCAGACCCTTCTCTCGTATCTGGGTCTCTACATTTTTAGCAGCCTAGATGGCGGCTTTCAGAGTGGTATTTTGCTTAACCATTGGACAAAAGTCCACTGGTAATCCAAGGGCAAAATTGTTAACCTTGGAGAGTTCAGTTGGGATGAGGTGAGGAACAAGCTTCATTTTCTCAGTAAAGCTTGTAGTGTATTCAGTAACGCTCATTCTTCCCTTCTTCAGATTCTGGAATTCGTTGTTGATCTCCAGAAGATCCTGCTTAGAGTAGTACTGCATCTTTAACTGCACCATAAAATCTTCCCATGACATATTGCTCGCTTCTCCTTTGGGCATCGAATCGGCTAGTAGCTTCCACCATCTTAGTACTCCATATTTCAATAGAGGAACCGCGAGAGCAGTCTTCTGCCTGTTGCTACACTCGTAACTCTCAAACATCGTCTCCATCTCGGAGATCCAGTTCATGACATCCACCGGCGTTGGGCTTCTAGATAGACTCGGTGGTTTGGACGCCATGAAATCCTTGTACTTGCATCCACGTCTGTCATTTCCTTCCTCCTGGTGGTTCTGCCTGACTATTGGTGGGTTGGCTTGACCAACAGTCCCATTGTAGTCTCCTCCTTCTGACTGCCCATCATTTTCTCGTGCTGTTCAATTGGTACCGTAAATTCTTCTCGGTTCTGTTGAAGCAGACGCATTGTTTCCTCCATTTGGCGATCCAACATCATCTGGATCATCGCTTGCACTCCGGCCATCGTTATTGGCTCAGGTGCCACTTCTTCGACAACAAATATTTTTTGTATCACTGGAGGTTGAGGGGGTTGGTTGCTATTTCCATTTGCATTAATGTTTCTGCTACGGGTCCTTGCCATCTTGATATATACACCGAGTAAGGTGAATCTAGATCTTAATTTAGGATTGAAGTCTTAAATCATCCTTATCACTCTGAAATGTTTATATGCTAGTTCTAATATCATAGTCGTACGTTTAGAATCCTAAACACATAAGGTTTCCAGATCCAGTTGGCAACACACCATAGATCCGAACGAATAACAGCATATCAGGCACAAAGCATTTAGCACATAAAAGCATTTTAGGCATAATTCCTAAAATAAACTAGTGCTCACACCTCACAATCATCGCTTAGAATTCTAAGTTTAAGTCTAGAAATAAATCCATATTCCTAGTTTGCTTAAACTAATGCTCTGATACCAATTGTGACATCCCCATTTTCACGGCCAGAAAAAGACCGATTTTGTTTATGCTTTGTAAAAATCAGAGTACTTCTTTTCATAAAATGTTGCGGAATTGGTTCCAAGAAAAATACGATAAATACATTATTAAAAACATTTTTCGAAGGAACGTATTTTATTCATTTCAAAACCTTTGGGATGTCATTGTCAATACAGGAACATAAGCATAAATAGAACTTACTTTTATTTACACTTGTGATCTACATCTCTTTAATCTCTTAGTGTAATGTGACTTCATAACAACACCTGTGACATAAATGAACTGAGTGGGTCAGGTTGGGAAACCTGGTGAGTACATAGGGTTTTCAACCCACAATAATATAATTATTATGTTTAAACAATCAAACAATTAAACCCCATTACCCATCCCCATTATCTTCTCTATTCTTAAAGATCTACCCTAAGAATCAGCTATTTCTTGTTCATTCATTCTTAAGGATTATCCGAAGGAATAGGTACGAATTCCATCCTTGTCAATGATACATCTGTCAAGCACAGCTGCTAGTTATGTCACTTAGGCACAACTGCCAAAATTATGACATTCTTCTACGAGGCGTATCTGCCGGTATAGTCCTTTAGGCGCAGCTGCCAAGGTTATCTCGTTTATTGACAGTATCATTTCCGAGAATCCACTCGCAATACATGTCAATGGGTTTTTAGAGTACACCGGTGAACAGATCGTTCACAACACCTACAGGTTGCGAGTCTGCTAGCGTTCCACTGGACTCTCTAGAATAGTTCGTGGTTGTCATCCATACTCTGCTGAATGACGGGGCCATCATTTGGGAAAAGGCTTTTCACAGCGTTTACCTCTGATCACCCTCACCTCATGGTCTACAACACCTCTCAACTCATCATCCAACTCATACTCCATCTATTACATCTATCCATGTTTTACCCCAACATTATTTTAGATATAAAATACATATACAGTTTAAATCATTTAAAACGTGTATAAAATTGTTCATCTAGCATAGATAGCAAGTATACAGATAATATGCACACACAACACATAGTTTATACAAAATACTTCATATCTATGTGTAAGCTGAAAGTAACTATGCACTCACTTGAAAGGTGGTGACTCAGCACTCGAACAGCGCTTCGATACCCTCAAAACACTTTTCCATCGATAAAACCTAGTATCGATACCACTAGGGTTTGGTCTAACGATAACCGTGACAAATTAATAGTCTGGCTATTATTGTTATTGTATAAGTGTTAAATAACACTCAATATAACTCATAATAATAACCCACATAATTATTTTAAGGACCTAATAATATTCCTATAATTATTTGAAAGCTATATTAAAAATTACGTAAGCGTAGCTCACTTACAACGAATTTTATCGAAAACCGGAACTTAATTGGAGTAGCGTTTCAAAACCGAAAGACTCTTTTTCTCGGGACTCTGCGAGCCTCAGGGCTTCCCTCGGGAGCTAAGGGGTTTAACTAGGGCTTAGGGGTTTATAGCACTTAGAGAGAGAAAGTTTGTTGAGAGAGAAGTGAAAAATCGTGTGAGAAATCGGCTGGCCTTGCAGGGTTTTTATAGGCGCGAGCCTCCTCAGAACGCTGGGGGTACCCTCGGTGGTACGCTGCGCGTAGGGGCAGGTGTCTCGCTTCGGGTGGGGCGACGTGGACATACTTCGGACCGCACAAGGGAGAAGAATGTTGGGCGTTCCGAGCTGCATACGCGGGGCGTATGCGAGGTCTATGTGTCCGAATCCGAAGACCAGACCGTGATCAGCAAGCTACGACCGTGATCGAGCCACGTCATCACTCATTGCACCAGCTTCGCAAATTCGAGTTACAACTTCAAAAATTCGTAACTTTCGCGTACGACCTCCGTTTTCGACGTTCTTTATATCCACGCGAAGGTGGGAACGTACTCTACAACTTTTGTTTAGACTTCGTTGGCTATATTTGATTCGATTTTAAATTTTATATTATGAACAGGCCGGGACAGGATTGGTCCGTTAAATTCTCATAACTTCTTCATCCGACGTTCGTTTTTGCCCATCTTTTTCTCGTTACGCTACTTTTAACGAGTTCTCCGATTATCGTTTAGGTCGTGTCGGCTAAAATCGCTCGATCTAATATTCGAATTTGGGGTTGTGTACTGCTAATCCGAAACTTCGAAAAATCATAACTTCTTCATACAAAGTCATATTTGGGCGTTCTTTTTATCGATGTTCTTAGTTTAACATATTCTACAACTTTCGTTTAGAGTGGTAAGGCTAATTCTCGCTCTATCATAAATTCATTATTTACGCTTCCCGGTGACGTGCCATTTCCATCGCGAAACTTTGACGGGTCATAACTTCTTCATTATAACTCGGATTTTGGCGTTCTTTATATGTACGGAAACCTTGTGACATATTCTAAAACTTGGTTAAGATTATTTATTCTAAATAATATTTTGTCGAAACGTCATTTTCGACCCCTATTGCCTCTAAATTGACTAGCCCGGATCTACAGGCGTTACATAGTACTAGACTCGGAGCCTCGCATAGCCTCCGTCTCAGGGTCTCAAGAGCCAATTTTTGATCTGTGCCCCACTGAAATGTCACATTCTTCTTGGTCAAGTGAGTCAAAGGCACAACAATCTTGGAGAAATCCCGAATAAATCTCCGATAATAGCCCGCTAGACCTAAAAAGCTACGGATCTCGGAAGCATTCTTCGGTACTTCCCACCGCATCACTGCCTCAACCTTAGCAGGATCAACCGAAATACCCTCCTGGTTGATGATGTGCCCCAAAAACTATACTTCCTGCAACCAGAAATTACCCTTGGAGAACTTGGCATATAGCCTCTCCACACTCAGTGTCTCCAATACCTCCCTCAAATGCTGCTCATGCTACTCGCTGGTCTTACAATAAACCACGATATCATCAATAAAGACAATCACTAACCGATCCAGCATTGATCTGCACACTCTGTTCATGAGATCCATAAACGCTGCTGGGGCGTTGGTGAGCCTAAATGGAATCACCACAAAGTTATAATGCCCAGACCGAATCCTGGAAGTTGTCTTCGTGATATCCTCATCCCGAATAATCATCTGATGGTATCCCGGCCGAAGATCAATTTTGGAAAACCAAGACACGCCATGCAGCTGATTGAACAAATCATTGATCCTTGGTAACGAATAACGGTTCTTCACCGCTAGTTTGTTCAACTCTCTATAACTGTGACAACCTTCAAAATTCGAGTCGGTTCTAGATTTGACTAAACTTGGTTGCATATATAGGAACGACACATACTAGACTTACTAACTAGAAGCTAAGTTATAACCTACTAGAAACTTGGAAACAATTAGAAACAATGGATAATGTACTTAGATTTCACATTGATATGTGAATTCTACAACTACTTAACTATAGTGACTATCCACATTCAGGTCATTCCTTGACTTGAACACCATTTTATGAATCATATACACACATCATACAGTTGACCTAGTAGTAGAAATTAGGTCCAAGTCTCGTAGGAACTTAAGTCAAAGTTAGAGACCAGGACTAGTATACTAGATTCCTCAACTTCGCTTGAATCTCGGAATCACTACATAGAATGCCAATAATCCAGTAAAAATAGATTACAAACCTTATTTCTAATTTGAATAAGAGTTATGAAACTCAAAAAAAAAATTAAAAAGTCTCAAAATTTCATTAATTTTGATATCCAAAAATTTATTAAATCTCAAGACCCTAAAAACCCTAAAATCTCATATTTATAAACTTTAGCACCTAAAAATCCATAAAATTTATATGGCTTTATTATATCAATTTAAAATAACTCAATTTAGTAAAATATAACCAAGGAAAAAAAATTAAGGTATTAGTAGTTAACCTTATTTTCGAAGCCAAAAATCAAGGTTTTGTGAATGAAAATTCGGAGAAGGTGCATAGTTAATAAAAGCTTGATATTTTTACAAAATAAATTTATATTTTATAAAATTTAAAAGAGGGAGACCCTCTCTCCATTCAAAATTCGGATCTCTCTCTCTCCTCTCTCCCCTCTTCCCAACACACTCAATCAATTCCTCTCCATTTCTCCATACTTCACTTTCTCTCTCATACTCCCTCACTTCATCTTCTTTCTATTCTTCCTCTCTCTCAAACTCACAAATTTTATTCCATAACATGAGTCCAAGAACACACCTTAAACTCTAAGTCTTCACCATTTGAAGTAATCTTGAAGGAAATCACGAATTTTCTTTCATTTTACTTCACTTTTCCTTCAAGTTTTTCTATTTTTCTTGCACTTTCTCCTTCTTCTACTCCATTCTATTTTAAAATCATGAACACTTGCTCGCACTCACGGTTTTCATGATGGTGGTGGTAGGAATTCACCCAAAAACAACATACATGTTATAAATGGTGAAATCCAAGGACCAAAACCTACATTAAAATCAGCATAATGCACTTTTCTACAACTTTTGGGGGAAAATAACCACATGCACCCTAAGTTTTCTTTCAAAAATGATTTTTAACCATTTCAAACTCATGAATGGTTTTCAAACAAACATACATGTGAAGATCTTCAAGATTAGATGCTAGATGATCAATGTTTGTTGTTAAAAGCTTTCAAATATGTTCATGAAAGATTTATTCCCAAATAAATATCCAAAACTCCTTTTCTCACCAAATCTGATTTTTCTCAGATTACCACCAACACAATAAGATGATCTATAAATTTCCAGAAAATAATTCATTTTTCTCGAATTATTATAATTATTGCAAGAATATAGAGCAATAATTCATATAAAATACTTTCTGAGGTCTATAAATCCTAGATAAATTCGTGGATGACTCTTAAGGTAAATAATGACCTCTCATTAAGTTTCACGGTTTTTGTTACTATTTAGTATGGCTTTGAATTTTCTTTTTGTTTAGTTCCAATAAATCATACAACCACTTTACGAATATGAAAAGAGTATCTAATAACTTTTGCAGTACCTACCCTATGCAAAAGACTCAGAAAAATATTTTGGGATTTTTTCAAAATGTATGTCTATTTTTCATGATTTGTTTGTGTTTATAATGGACTAAACATAGGAAAAATAGTTTTACTCATGAAAAATTCATGAAATTTTACCAAAACACCTTATAATATTATGATGCTACATAAAAAGTATGCTATTTTTCTTCTATTTTCCCAAGATTAAATACACTTAAATCCATTTTTATTAGAATAAATGCACAAAAATCTTAAAATTGGGTTAAACGGTTTAGAAATCCATTTTTATATCTTTTCCATTTTAAAAATGTTTAAAATTGGGTAATTTTGGAATCTGTTTTCTATTTATCTCAATTTTTATTAGAATAAATGCACAAAAATCATAAATCTAGGTTAAATAGTTGAGAATCAATTTTTATATTTTTCCCAGCATAAGTATGTATAATGGCAGTATTATAAAAAGTTTGGTAACTTTTCTTAACTGATTGCTATTTTTGATGAATTTTTATCTGTTTAGAGAATTAAATATAAGCAAAATGGTTATACGTATCTATAATCCATGAAAATTTATATGGAAGTCTTTTAATGTAGTTAGAACCAAAATCTGAAGCTTGGTAAATTTTATTAACTGTTTAGTATTTTTCATGATTTTATGGTTATTCAACAAACTAAAATGGTGAAAACTAGTTAGACAAATCAAAATTTCAAGAAAATTTATCTTAAGGTCTTTGACATCAATGAAAAATAAAATGCAAAAGTTTGGGAAATTTTAGAACTAAATTGATTTAGTTTTTGAATATTTAATCATTGGAACACCTCTTAAATTGTTAAATATTAACAATTCAATAATGGGAATTTTCTACTTAAATTGTTATATAATAATTGATTCATTGAAATTTAATTTTCACATAAAAATGTTTGTAACTTGTCAATATTAAATTTTCACACAATATTGGCATAATTCTATTGTAGTAGTAAGTATACTATTGTTAGATTTCGATTAGAGACTCACTAGCGAATACCATTATTGTAGAAATCGGTAGTGGTACAAGTGGAACGTAGTTTAAGGCGCCATTTGCATCATCTCAATGCATTGTGAGTATTCATGAATCCCCTTATTTTTGGTTTTTATGTTTTGGGGTGAAAAATCATGTCCAAAATACTATTTATTGTTCGTTGTATTTAAATTGATTTTTATCAAACTTGATTGTTATATTTTGCTATATTTCGCTATGTATGTTTATGCAACATGAAACATGAGGCGTTATCGTCTTAAGTCCCTTCCCCTTACAATTTACTCTAACCATTAACTCTTTGAGCCAATGGTCATTATGGATAGCGCTATTAGGAATTGACAACTCCTCACTCACCTGATTGCTTAAGTGCATGATACCATATTAGTCTATGGAACGATAAGCATAGATCTTGATAGGGCATCAGTCATAGTCTTGGTTGTGAACTCATTTTTTTCTTATATACATACAAACTCATTTAATAATTATAGCAATCAATTTTGATTCTCATTGTAGCAATAAACTTTGTATCTCCTTATAACAACGAACTTTTGTTACTAGATACTTATTTACTTGTTTAGCAACGAACATGGTTGCTCGTTATAGTAACAATCTTGTTTACTCCTTGTAGCAACGAACTTGATTGCTCATTATATCAATGAAACTTGTTTACTCATTTTAGTAACAAACTTTATTTCCAGTGAGAATATGAACGTTGCATCTCATTTGGGTACCATACTTTATCTCTCATGATGACAACGAACTTTGTTTATGCAAACTTATTACTCATTTTTGCAATATATTTTTATTTATGTAAACTTTATTATTGGATTTAGAAACGAACTTCTATTCATGAAAACTTATTTACTTATTTTAGCAATGAACATTTGTTTATGGAAACTGTTATCAATATTCTGATTATCATGATGTCAAGCTATATTATGTAATAAACTTGTGAGTACTCACCAACTATATTTATAGTTGACGCTCGATTTACATGCTTTTTCAGGAATCAACGAGTAAGTGCTTAGGGACAATTCACTTTTAGGAGAATTCACATGTGTTATATTTAAGTTTACATTGTAATTTCATTTAGTTATACTAGTAGCATGTTCAGTATTTTAAAAACGTTTTGAAATTTTTTGGCTATAGTTGTGGTTCTCCAAAGGAAAACTGGTATTCTCTATAACCTTCGGGTCTGATACCATTTGTGTCACACCCCGCTAAAGCGGAAATATGAAGTGTGGCAGTACAAAGGGTTTCATAGTAAAAGTTAAAATACAACACCAACCATAGTATTAAAAATCATTACAAATTCATTGTAAATTTGCAATGATTTTTAATACTATGGTTGGTGTTGTATTTTAACTTTTACTATGAAACCCTTTGTACTGCCATGCCTCATATTTCCACTTTAGCGGGGTGTGACACAAATGGTATCAGACCCGAAGGTTATAGAGAATACCAGTTTTCCTTTGGAAAACCACAACTATAGCCAAAAAATTTCAAAACGTTTTTAAAATACTAAACATGCTACTGGTATAACTAATTTGAGTACGCATTATTGGACTTTAATTAAGTATAGCCTGGCCAACTATGCTTAATTAAGGAATGTTAATGCGAGGTTGGAAACGGTTATAGTAGAATTATGTTCAAAATGATTTTCAACTTAAGCTTTTGAAAAACGAAATTTTTCGGTGTGAGTACGGGCATTGCATATTATAGGCATTCATCTAGGTACACTTAGAAACTAACTACAGATTTACCATAATGTCTTATTTAGAAATATTTTTATCCCTTATGAAGTGCTAGGTTAACCAGTTAGGTTATATCACTACCCACTTTAGGAGCGATCTACTTAGTATTGAGAATGAGTATTCATCGGTAGCTATTGACTTTAGACATAAGGTTAGTAGCTAGATAGACACTAGTAATAATATTAAGTTGAAACTTATACCAATTATCCCTCAATACCTCTTCATCGTCTTTGTACTAGAGTTACAAATAAGAAAAGTGTTCCGATACTGACACGGATGAAAATTAGAGCATCGTGTAAGGAGGTAGATGAGTCGCCACTAAATAATCACTTGGATACCTTTGGCGGGCATTGCAAATTCGACTCACGAGGAGACACTGTCACACCCCCAACCTGAACGGCGAAAACATTCGGGGGGTGGAGGACGTCATATTCAGTATCATAACAATTGAATAGTAAAGAAAGTACATACCACCATAATATATATATATATATATATATATATATATATATATATATATTTGATAAGTTTACATGATTGTATGTGTTACATGTTTGAAAGTCAAATACAATATGGTGTCCCAAATTATGTTACTAATGACAGAGCGTTAGTTTTCAAAAGTAGTTGCTACCTGGCTTAGCGATTTCCTGAGAATACAAGTTATTTCAAATAAAAAGTGTCAACAATTAAGTTGGTGAGTTCATCAGTAGTGATTTTGAGTAAATGAATGCCATTCGAAAGTTCACGTTAGTTTTCCAGAAAATCCGATATTTTCTTTATAAAGTGTGTTATGAATTGTTGTTGTATAAAGCAAATGCATTGGACAAGGAAAATCCTATATTTTCCTAATAGTGACAAGCAATCTTAAATGTCCAAGACTATAACTTGTAAGCAAATATGCCATGCTTAGACTGAAGGTGTATAGTTCTATTATTAAAATAATAAAACCACTAAAAGATATGTTTCAATTAGATCCTGAACGTGGTAATAATATCCTACTATGATTACTTAATACAAACGAGTTATATAAAAGCAATCATAAAGATACTGCTCCAAGGGTGTGTTCAACAAGTGTATTACTACGTGCACGAATCATTGTTTCCGCATTGCGAGTCTCTCATAACCATACTAGACGTAGTACCAATGTTGACATTTGTCACCCTGGGTCGACTGTAGCTAACAGTCAGGGTGTGGAGTCGTCAGCCCCATATAAATCTATACACAAATTCACGCTCTCCCTCCAGGAGACTCTGGCTATAGAAGTGACTTCCATTTGATACTAAACAAATCCTTTTGCCTCACATGATTGCTAATAA
Organism: Lactuca sativa; assembly: GCF_002870075.4. Taxonomy (NCBI): domain Eukaryota; kingdom Viridiplantae; phylum Streptophyta; class Magnoliopsida; order Asterales; family Asteraceae; genus Lactuca; species Lactuca sativa. Next base: position 178,225,180 of record NC_056625.2, on the reverse strand, counting down.
CGAGTTCACAAGTAATAGATGAGAAATCTTTTGACAATTCAAGATAACAATTAAGTCACGTATTCAAAAGTGTGTATGTTTATATCCAAAATGATTACCCTTTCTACAGTGTTAACAAATGCATAATAAAGAGTTGTGTTTTCTTAAGTACACATAAGATTATAGTTGAAAAAGGTTACCCTTGGTATGATGTAGTATGCAAACATATAAATAAAACATATTTCTATTTATAAAACATATTGTATCTCATGAGGGTAAAGTTGTGATGTGTCATGTTTTGCATGTTTACAACTGCATTTGATAGTTATAATAACCACATGTAAAGTATAGCAAAAGATTGATGTTTTCACACGAGTTTAACCCTGTGTTTACATGTATTCCACCGAACCCCTTAAATTTGTTTAAAAGCATTTAAAAACATTTGATAGTGTAGTGATAGGGGTATGAACTTGTAACAACTCAATTTTTCAAATAAATTTTTCGTTAAAAATAAAACATCATTATTCGACAAAAGAGTTTATTCCAAGTTTATTTCAAAATAAACATAATAATTCTCCAGGATCTCCAACAGTGGCAGTGTGTACGTGTCACGCCGGCGCCTTCCCACGGTCATCACTAGTACCTGAAAAACATAAACACAACTAGTAAGCATAAATGCTTAGTGAGTTCCCCAGTATACGACTTACCCACATACGCCTTCCGGCCCGGACCTTTCGGTCCACATAATATTGCCCTCCGGCCCGGACCTTTCGGTCCACATAACATTGCCTTCCGGCCCGGATCTTTCGATCCACATAACATTGCCTTCCGGCCCGGATCTTTCGATCCACAAGATAATTGCCTTCCGGCCCATACACATATATGACACATAATACAAATACTCTAACACATAAAACACATATATCATACCGTTCTTTCTAACACATAAAGTCTCGCCTTCCGGCCCGTATAATCATACATCACATATAAGCACACATCGCATATAAAGCATCTATCTCTCTAGACATAGCATGAATATAACACACGCGACCTTCCGGTCTAACAGTCAAACCCTTCTGGGTGAAGTATAGTGAGAAGACTCACCTCGTAGTACGCAGGCTATAACCTCCTCGAGCTACTCGCACACAATCCGCTAGTCCGCAGGTTCCCTATAATACCACAGCCCTAGTTAATGATCTTATCAAACAAGGCAACTGACCCCTCTAAGATATATACAGGTCAACGGTCAATCTTGACCGGACTCGTCGAGTACAAAGGGTAACTCGACGAGTATAGACATCCTGACACCACTCGCCGAGTCTGAAGAACGACTCGACGAGTTCCAGTAAGTCTTCAAGCTACTCGCCGAGTCTGAAGAACAACTCGGCGAGTCCTAGTGAATCTTCAAGCTACTCGCCGAGTCTGATCATTGGACTCGGCGAGTCCTCGCCATGCAGTCAATCAACTGCTTCCTGTAATTCGCATGATTCCGTAATATATAGATATGGGACTTCCTGGACCTTTACACATACTATTACTGGGATTTAAACACTGGTAACAACTCTATAATCTAACAAATCCTTAAATGGGTTTCCTAAACCCTAGATTCGTGTACAACACCAAAACTACAGAAATGATCCGAGGGTTACCTGGAAAACGTGATCCCTGCGTCCCCAACCTTCAGAGCTCAACCCCTTGATCCTCCTTTGATCACCACCTTGCCTCTCCTTGCCTAACAACCTCTTTAAGCTTCCACTAGCCTTCACCCCTGCTCCAGATGCCCACAGCCGTTTAGGTTATCTTCAATCGGCCAAAAGACGAGACATGACGGCCCTAAAGACATTATATACGATCCAGAATCGAAAAGGCTAGGGTTTCAGCTTGAACAGCGTCGACTCGCCGAGTCCCTAATGGACTCGTCGAGTCCAGTCGCGAATCTGTGACGAAGACCGTGGTCCTACTCGGCGAGTCAGGCATCAACTCGCCGAGTCCCCCCTAAATATTCCCCAAATTAATTTAAAGTAATACCTGAAATTCCGGGCTGTTACAACTCTCCCCCACTAGAACTAGACTTCGCCCTCGAAGTCTCTCATTCTGCGAATAACTCCGGATGTTGCTCCCGCATTTCTCTTTCCGGCTCCCAAGTCATCTCCGATCCCTTCCGATGTTGCCACTGAACCAACACCAGAGGTATTTCCTTGTTCCGTAGAACCTTGATCTTCCGATCCCTGATAGCTACTGGTCTCTCGGCGTAATTCAGACTCGCATCTACCTGGATATCTTCTAGCGGAACCACTGCTGCCTCATCGGCTATACACTTCCTCAGCTGTGATACGTGGAAGGTATTGTGAATCTGATTCAGCTCCGCTGGCAACTCCAACCGATAAGCTACCCGACCTACCCTTGCAATTACCCGAAATGGACCTATGAACCGGGGCCCCAGTTTGCCCCTCTTCCTGAACCGAATCACCCCTTTCCAAGGAGAAACCTTTAGGAGAACGAAGTCGCCGACCTGGAATTCGAGTTCAGACCGGCGTCTGTCCGCATAACTCTTCTGTCGGCTCTGGGCGGTCAATAACCTCTGCCTCACCCGTTGGATCTGCTCAGTCGTTTGAAGTACGATCTCTGTACTGCCCAACACTCTCTGTCCCACTTCTCCCCAGCAAATGGGAGTCCGACACCTCCTACCATACAACAACTCAAAAGGTGGCATACCAATGCTCGAATGATGGCTGTTGTTGTAGGAAAACTCAGCCAGCGGCAGATGCGCATCCCAGCTACCCCCGAAGTCTAACACACACGCTCTAAGCATATCTTCCAATGTCTGAATCGTCCGCTCGCTTTGACCGTCAGTCTGGGGATGGTATGCGGTACTAAAATGCAGTTTAGTACCCAACTCTTCATGGAATTTCTTCCAGAACCTGGAAGTGAAACGTACATCGCGGTCCGAAACGATCGAGGTCGGCACTCCATGCCGAGATACTATCTCTCTCACGTACAACTCCGCCAACTTCTCTGCTGATGAACTTTCACTAATGGCAAGGAAATGTGCACTCTTTGTTAGTCTATCCACAATCACCCAAATCGCATCGACTCCCCTGGCAGTTTTCGGCAATTTGGTGATGAAATCCATCGTGATCTGATCCCACTTCCACTCAGGGATCTCCAAGGGTTGCAACTTACCGTGCGGTCTCTGGTGCTCGGCCTTAACTTTACGGCAGGTCAAACACCTCTCCACGAACCAAGCCACGTCTCTCTTCATGCAAGGCCACCAGTACTCCTTTTTCAAATCCATATACATTTTCGTAGCACCGGGATGGATCGAGAATTTCGATCTATGTGCCTCCTCCATCAAAATGACACGCGTACCGCCCACGAATGGCACCCAGATCCGACCCTGAAATGTCAGAAGTCCCCGCCCATCCGCAACGAACTCTGAAATTAACCCGACGACCCGCTCCTGTTTCTGCATCCCAGACTTCACAACCTCGGCCTGTGCCCCACGAATAGTATCTAATACCGGAGTCACCACCGTCAATCTCAAACATACGTCCCGCAATGGAGTACCCTCCGCCCTACGACTCAATGCATCGGCTACCACATTAGCCTTACCTGGGTGGTATAGGATCTCACAGTCATAATCCTTAACCACGTCTAACCATCTCCTCTGGCGCATGTTTAGGTTGGGTTGATCCATCAAATACTTCAAACTCTTATGGTCCGTGTATATGGTACAACGAACCCCGTACAGGTAGTGACGCCAAATTTTGAGGGCGAACACTACTGCCCCCAACTCTAAGTCATGCGTGGGATATCTCGCTTCGTGAGGCTTCAGCTGCCTCGATGCATAGGCTATCACATGGCCCCTCTGCATCAACACTGCACCCAGTCCTGAAATCGATGCGTCGCAATATACGACGAAGTCCTCCATCCCTTCAGGAAGGGCTAATACTGGTGCTTCGCACAGTCTCTGACGAAGTGTCTCGAAGGAAGTCTGCTGCTCGGGTCCCCATGAGAATGTAACACCCTTTCGGGTCAATTTGGTAAGTGGCACTGCGATCTTGGAGAAGTCCCTAATGAACCTTCGATAGTACCCTGCCAACCCAAGGAAACTCCTGATCTCCGAAGGTGACTTTGGTGCCTCCCATCTCATCACCGCCTCCACCTTGGCCGGATCGACCAATATCCCTGCCTGATTTACAACGTGCCCCAGAAATTGAACCTCCCGTAACCAGAAGTCACATTTGGAGAATTTTGCATATAGCTTCTCCGACCTCAGTACCTCAAGGACCTCCCTCAAATGTCCCTCATGCTGCTCCCTGGACCGCGAATACACCAGAATGTCGTCGATGAATACAATCACAGACCGATCCAGCATCGGCCTGCATACCCTGTTCATGAGATCCATGAACACTGCTGGGGCATTGGTGAGCCCAAAAGGCATCACCACGAACTCGTAATGCCCATACCGCGTCCTAAAGGCTGTCTTCTGGACGTCCTCATCCCGCACCCTTACCTGATGGTACCCTGATCTCAAATCAATCTTGGAAAACCAAGATGCCCCTTGCAACTGATCGAATAGATCATCGATTCTTGGTAACGGATAGCGGTTCTTAACTGTCACCTTGTTCAGTTCCCGGTAATCGATACACATCCGGTGTGAACCATCCTTCTTCTTGACGAACAGAATCGGTGCTCCCCACGGCGAGCTACTAGGCCGAATAAATCCCTTCCCCAACAACTCTTGAAGTTGCGAGGACAATTCTTGCATCTCTGGAGGTGCAAGACGATAAGGCACCTTCGCAATAGGCGCCGCCCCTGGAACTAGGTCGATACCAAACTCCACTTGCCTCGCAGGAGGTATTCCTGGCAAATCCTCGGGGAAAACATCTGGAAACTCGCGCACCACTGGAACCTCCTGCAATGTCTTCGGTCTCTCGGAACTCTCCCGCGTATCCATCACATACGCCACAAAACCGTTACATCCCCGCTGTAGGCATTGCCTCGCCCTAGCAGCCGAACAAAAAGCTGATCTCGAACGGGTACCCTCGCCGTACACCGTAAGAACTCCCCCACTAGGGTCTCGTATAGTCACCAACTGACGCTCGCAGTCGATGACAGCGCTGAATCGGCTCAACCAGTCCATGCCTACAATGACACAGACATCACCCATCGCAATAGGAATTAGGTCAATCGGAAATGCGACCCCGAAGATCTCTAGCACACATCCCCGAAAAACCTCCGTAGCACAAATCACCCTCTCAGCCGCAATGGAAACGCTCAAAGGCCGACTTAACGGCTCACGACTAATGCCGATGTGCTGACTAAAAGCTAACGATACAAACGATCTACTCGCACCCGAATCAAATAATACTAGAGCAGGCATAGAGTTCACAAGGAAAGTACCTACACATACATTAACATAAGCATAACATTTCGACCTTTAATTAAATACATGAAAGGTAACATACCTGCCACAACATCGGGCGCAGCGCGGACCTCCTCCGCAGTCAGCTGAAAGGCTCTCCCGCGAGCCCTCGGGGCCTCGACCTTCACCGGTCGGGTCTCAGTAGTCCGGGTAGTAGGTGTAGCTCCCTGACGAAGTTGCGGGCACTCGGCCTTCCGATGGCCTGTCTGGTTGCAGTGAAAACAAACCATAAACCCCTTAGGGCAATCCCTGGCAATATGTCCGTCCTTGCCACACTTGTAGCAACCACCAGTTCGACACGCCCCCTCGTGACTTTTGCCGCACTTCGCGCAAGTGCGACCCTTCGAACCTCCCATCCTCGAATCAGCGAACTTAATCCGCTTGGCTGCCGGCTGAGACTGGGCCGGCCGTCGATCCACCTGCCGAGACTCAGCCTCCTCCCTCGCTTGAGTCTCCAACTCAATCTCGCGCTTCCTGGCGTTCGCCTGAAGCTCAGTGAAAGTGCGATAGGTGGAGTTTGACACAAACTCCCGAATCTCCCTCTTCAAAACACCCAAATAGCGGCTCATCCGCGACTGCTCCGTAGATACCAACTCGGGGCAGAACATTGCCCTCTCATGAAACTTCCGTGTGATCACTGCCACGGAATCAGTACCCTGCTTAAGGGTCAAGAACTCCTGAATCAACCGCTCCCTCTCTACCGGGGGAACGTACTCATCCCTGAACATCTCCGTAAACCTCTCCCATGTCACTGCCGTAATCTCTGCCTGAGTGAAGTTCACCGTCACGAACTTCCACCAATCCTTCGCTCCCAGACGGAGCTGGTTCAAGGCGAACCGTACCCTCAAGTGTTCCGGGCATGAGCAAGTATAGAAGCACCCCTCGATGTCGGCGATCCACCTCATGGCTGCAATCGGATCCTGCGTCCCATCAAATTCAGGGGGTTTCGTGTTGCTGAATTCCCTGAATTGTAATGAATCACCCCCTTGCGGCCTGGCAGCAGCCACCGCTGCGGTAGCGGCAGCAACTGCAGCTTCAGAAATTGCGGCGCACCGCTCCTCAAACTCCTCCATCAACGTGGTCTTAATAGACCCAAACATCTCCGGGATCTCAGCCCGGACCGCCGCAGCTACCTCTTCCTGAATAATCTGACGAATCTCCTCGTCACTCGCACCGCTCGAACTCGCCCCATTGCGTGTGACAACCATGATGTCTCTGAAATACAACATAAAATCATCAGAGACTCCACCAAGTACAATTGTACTCAATACGCGCCCTACCCAGTCTCCGATTTCCAGGGATTCTTATTTGAGTCTTCCACTGATCTGGTGCCTTCGGTAGTACGGGCCCAATACTACCGACCACACCGTATCAGTATTCGTCCCAAATCTTCCTCCCCAAATCCCGAATAACGGGTACTCTACTTCTAGTATGTACTATTTACTTGCACGCCACCAAATATCTCATATAAGCAATCTCCCTAGACTAAGGCATCACAAAACAGGCAATTCTATTCCTATCATGTATACCTAGTCTTCTAGCATGCATAACAATTCATAATTCAGTGCATAACATAACATCGTAAGGTATTCTGGGGATCTTTACCGTTCGGACGCTGGCTGCTCGTACACACTGTTTCACCCTTGTTTTTACCGCCTTGCCCTTTATAAAATGTTATGTCCTTATTATTTTTAAGAAAAAGTTTTTCCTCAAATCCCCGGTCTGAGTTCAGTTGCACCCAAAAGTACACCCGAATCCCTCAAACCAAGGCTCTGATACCAATTGTAACAACTCAATTTTTCAAATAAATTTTTCGTTAAAAATAAAACATCATTATTCGACAAAAGAGTTTATTCCAAGTTTATTTCAAAATAAACATAATAATTCTCCAGGATCTCCAACAGTGGCAGTGTGTACGTGTCACGCCGGCGCCTTCCCACGGTCATCACTAGTACCTGAAAAACATAAACACAACTAGTAAGCATAAATGCTTAGTGAGTTCCCCAGTATACGACTTACCCACATACGCCTTCCGGCCCGGACCTTTCGGTCCACATAATATTGCCCTCCGGCCCGGACCTTTCGGTCCACATAACATTGCCTTCCGGCCCGGATCTTTCGATCCACATAACATTGCCTTCCGGCCCGGATCTTTCGATCCACAAGATAATTGCCTTCCGGCCCATACACATATATGACACATAATACAAATACTCTAACACATAAAACACATATATCATACCGTTCTTTCTAACACATAAAGTCTCGCCTTCCGGCCCGTATAATCATACATCACATATAAGCACACATCGCATATAAAGCATCTATCTCTCTAGACATAGCATGAATATAACACACGCGACCTTCCGGTCTAACAGTCAAACCCTTCTGGGTGAAGTATAGTGAGAAGACTCACCTCGTAGTACGCAGGCTATAACCTCCTCGAGCTACTCGCACACAATCCGCTAGTCCGCAGGTTCCCTATAATACCACAGCCCTAGTTAATGATCTTATCAAACAAGGCAACTGACCCCTCTAAGATATATACAGGTCAACGGTCAATCTTGACCGGACTCGTCGAGTACAAAGGGTAACTCGACGAGTATAGACATCCTGACACCACTCGCCGAGTCTGAAGAACGACTCGACGAGTTCCAGTAAGTCTTCAAGCTACTCGCCGAGTCTGAAGAACAACTCGGCGAGTCCTAGTGAATCTTCAAGCTACTCGCCGAGTCTGATCATTGGACTCGGCGAGTCCTCGCCATGCAGTCAATCAACTGCTTCCTGTAATTCGCATGATTCCGTAATATATAGATATGGGACTTCCTGGACCTTTACACATACTATTACTGGGATTTAAACACTGGTAACAACTCTATAATCTAACAAATCCTTAAATGGGTTTCCTAAACCCTAGATTCGTGTACAACACCAAAACTACAGAAATGATCCGAGGGTTACCTGGAAAACGTGATCCCTGCGTCCCCAACCTTCAGAGCTCAACCCCTTGATCCTCCTTTGATCACCACCTTGCCTCTCCTTGCCTAACAACCTCTTTAAGCTTCCACTAGCCTTCACCCCTGCTCCAGATGCCCACAGCCGTTTAGGTTATCTTCAATCGGCCAAAAGACGAGACATGACGGCCCTAAAGACATTATATACGATCCAGAATCGAAAAGGCTAGGGTTTCAGCTTGAACAGCGTCGACTCGCCGAGTCCCTAATGGACTCGTCGAGTCCAGTCGCGAATCTGTGACGAAGACCGTGGTCCTACTCGGCGAGTCAGGCATCAACTCGCCGAGTCCCCCCTAAATATTCCCCAAATTAATTTAAAGTAATACCTGAAATTCCGGGCTGTTACAGAACTCACTTGATAGAAGTGGTGAGTTAAAGAAAGCGAGACTAAACTCGGGCAGTGCTTCGACTAGAAAGAAGCAAGTTTCTCGGGAATCTCGGGGGCGTCGGGACGTCCGATAGAGCTTGGATATGAAAACCGGGGCTTCGGGTGTACTTCTTTGCAAATAAATCGAGGTAATATGGATGAGAGAAGGGTGAATTAGTAACCTTGGCCGGCTGCCCCTTCAAATCTATTTATAGGGCTGATTTCTTGATTTTCACATCGTGAACAGTTTTTTCACGTCGTGGGCTTGATCGTCACTGCATGCGTCATCGCAAGTTGGGTCTGGTAGAGTCCAGAAGGCGCCAGAAGACATTTCATGTCGTGAACACTGATTTCACATCGTGGTCTCTAACAGTTTTGGGGTTTCGTGCCATGAACTTCAGAAATTCATAACTTTCGCATACGAACTCCATTTTCGATGTTATTTATATTCACACATGTCACACCCCGCTAAAGCGGAAACGCAAGGTATGACAGCGATAACGGTTTCAATGCAAAAGATAAAGATACATCACCATAGCAGTATTTAAAAGTTTACAACCCATAGCTTCAAAAGAAACAAAATACAAGTTTTTTTCAAAATAACATTGTTCAAAATATAGCTTCATAATAGCTTCAACACGATGCAGCATGCTCTATGATGATGAATCTTTACATCCACTTACTAATTACTTCCTGAAAAAGCATGTAAAACGAGCGTCAACTATGAAAATAGTTGGTGAGTATCACAAGTTTATAAAAATCGAGCGTACAATAAGGCTTTTCGTAAATACAAGTACATTGCTTCAATGATAAACAAGTTGATTGCTATTAATGGATACAAGTTTATTGCTATAACGAGAAACGAGTTTTATGTGTATGAGCAAAGAATGAGTCTCAACCAAACCTATGACTGAAGCCCTATCGAGATCTATGCTTATCGTTCCATAGATGAATATGGTATCATGCACTCCAGCGATTCGGGCGAGTGAGGAGTTGTCAATTCCTAATAGCGCTATCCATAACGACCATTGGCTCAAAGAGTTAATGGTTAGAGATAAGGGAAGGGCCTTAGTACGATAAGTTCTCATGTTCCGTGTTGCATAGACATACATAAAGAAACATAGCAATACAATAGCAATCATGTTTGATACAATTCAATTTAAATACAACATGCAAACAGTAGTTTTTCTGGACATGCTTTTCCACCCCAAAACATAAAAACCGAAAATAGGGGAGTACGTGAATACTCACGATGTTTTGTGTAGACACAAGCGGTACTTCGGGATGCACCAACGTCTTACTACCGGGATCCTACGACATCAAACACACGCACTAGTGAGTTTCTATGTCGATATCTAATGCTAATATACTAAACTCTACATATAGGGAAATGCCAATTTATGTTTTAGTATTGGATTTTATATCAATTAGTTACACTTTTTCTGAAGTAATGAAATTCTATATATCGGGCGATTAATTACAACCTTGGAATATAAACTTTCCAAATTTTTAAGTCCTTATTACAACATAAATTCACGAAAATAGCATTCGAGGGATAAAAATTCTCAAACTTTTTATTTAACTGTTATTACACAATACTAAGCTGGGAAAATTATAAAAATGGATTTCCAAGCTGTTTAATTATATTTTATGATTTTTGAGCATTTGTTTCAATAAAAATTGAAATAAATAGAAAACAGTTTCCAAAATTACCCAAACTTTTTATTTAATTGTTATTATACATAAATAGGCTGGGAAAAATATAAAATATATTTTTCAGTGGGTATTTCTATTTTTCCTTGCTTTATTCCTTTAAATAGTCATTAATTAAAGAAATAATATTAAACAGTTAAAATAAATCACCATAAATTTTTGTAACATCATTTACAGTATAAATATCCTGGGAAAAATATCAAAAGTGGTTTTCATAATGTATAAACTGGTTTTGGGTATTTATGTATATTTAAGTGTATTTTAGTGCAATTAACTTTAGAAAATAAGAGAAAAATAGTTTACAGTAGAGAAAAATATTCAAAATTTTTATGTAACCTCCTACTCTATAATATTATATCCTGGTAAGTTTTAATGAATTTTGGATAATCAGAACTATTTATCCCATTTTTAGACCATTATAATTACCAAAAATTGGGAAAAATAGTAAAACATGATGGAAAATCTTGAAATTATTTTTTGGAGTCACCCATCACAGGTAAGGTATGCGAAAATTGTTAGATACAATTTTCACATCCTATAAAGTGGTTTTGTAATTTATCATGTCCTAAATAAAAGAAAATTAGAAATCATATGAAACAGTAACAAAAATTGCTGAAATTTGGTGAGGGGTCATTATTCCCAATAAGGATCATCCATGAATTTATTGACCTCTGGAAGTATTTTATATGATTTATGCCCTTGGTTTTAGCAATAATTCTAATAAATCAAAGAAATAACAAAAGCTCTTGAAATTTTCCAGATTATCTCATGCATGCAAGGGCTTTCAAAAGGAAAAATGTAAAAAAATTTATTCAGAAGAGAAATGAGGGTAATGAGTTCAAACAATTTAAGAAAAGTTGCATGCAATAATGCATGAAGTGTAAATGTGGCTGAAGTTCATGAATTTGTGTAGCCCATTCAGTGAGGTTTTAAGCCACGAAATTTCAACCATAATTCACTAGATATGTTAAGTTTCTAAGGTATTTTTCCTCAGATTTATGGTTGGGTTTAAGGCCATTGTTTAAGCAAGATAAAAATAGTGATCACAGAAAAAGAGCTGTATGCGCAACCTTTTTGTAAAATCTGCTAAAAATCGGATATTTAATATTTTACAGTGAGACCAGTTGGGTTTGAAAGTTAACTCGTGGAACTAACCAATACAAAAAGAATATCATGATTTGGTTAAGAAATCACTGAGTTATGACTGTTCAAAGTCGAACAAAGTAATCTGGCAGATTGCATGTTTGCTTGTGTGCATTATTAGGGTATTTCAACAAGAACATCATGCATGTCTTTGGTAAGGCCCGATTTCTAACACATGCATGGAATTAATGAGCCTCCAAGATGTACTAGAAATGGTTTAAATGCTTTTGTTCATGCATGAACACAAAAGAAATGGAGAAGAACATGAAATATTAGGTTTTGATGTCACATGATCATATGTGCATCTTTTCCACTCCTTGCATGGGTTTGATCCCGGATTTTCACCATCTCTAACACATGCATTGTGTTATGGTGAGAATCTACAAACCACAAGGGGAGAATAAAGATTTCTAGCCATGGAAAGGCATAGAATCCGAAAAGTAGAGAAGACTAAGAAGAAAAAGAGGTTTAACCATGAAACTATGGAAGAAGATGTTGTTTACCTTGGTTTTGACCTTGAGAGAAGTAAGAACACTTCAAGGGCTTCACAATCTCGAAATTTTGCAGAGAAATGAGAGGATTTTCGTGAGTTTAGAGAGAGGGAAGAAGAGAGTGAAGTGAGAGAGTGAAGAGGGAAGAGGTGGAGTAAGGGTTTAAGCTTAATGATTGTGTTTTGGGGAAGAGAGAGGGCATGGGGAGAGGTGATGGCCGGTTTTTGCATGCATTTTGGCCTCCTCTCTCCTAAATTTTAAACTTTATAAACTTCCCTCCTATATTTTATATAAAAACATTCATTTTTATAAAATGTTTATTAAGCAATTTGATTTATTTAAAAATCTTGTTTTCAACAAATAATTTATGATTAATACTTGTAATTTATATTTCTAGTTCATTGGTATAATCCATAATTTGATTAATAAAATTTGATATTAGGAAGTTTATAGCAAAATTTTATAAAGTTTTTAAGCTTTATAATTTATAACTTTGGATTTTTGGCTCTTTAGGGTTTTTGGAATATTGTTTGATATTCAACAACATGTTGAAGTATAATTAGAATGTTTTAATTTATTTTTAGAGTTTTATACCCTATTTCAATTATAACAAAGCTTGAAGCTTTATTCTAATTATAGTATTGGCATTTCCTATTGTAGCTAAGCAACTTACTAGAATTGTAAGTATCAAGTATATTAGTCCTAGACCTTAGTTGGATCCTAGTTTATGCAAGATTTTTGACCTAATTTATACTACTAGGTCATGGCATGTTGTGCATGAATGGTTATTATAAAGATGAATGAGTCCAAGAATGACCTGAATTGGTAGTTGTCACAACACATAGGTGAGATTGTGCTATACAACTCTCGTTTAGACTCCGCCGGCTAATTTTGACTTTATTTTTTATTATATATATTTTTAGTAGGCCGGGACAGGAAAACTCCGTTATAAACTCATAACTTCTTCATCCGACGTCCGTTTTAGTCTGTCTTTTTACCGTTGCACTACTATCGACGAGATTGTTTCGGCTAAAAATCACTTCTTCTTAAATTCACTATTTACGTCGCGTTGTGTCGTGCCGGTTCTATCGTGAAACTTCGACACGTCATAACTTCTTCGTTATTACACGAATTTCAGCGTTCGTTATATTTTTGAAAACTTAGTTACGGTCTCTACCACTTTATCTAATCCAATTATGGTTACTGAAAAATGTATTTTTGCTGATGTTACAGATATGGAGGTTTTACTCATATGTGAGACCTTATTTCTGCACTACGATTTAGCTTTAGGTTGTTTCCACCTTGAACTTAAAACCTAACATAGGATATCCCTTTGACCCAAAAGCTTTTCTTTATGTAGTTCTTACCCTACCATCTTTACTTTGAATATCCTAATTCAAGCATAAACAATTACCCTTATGAAAAAAACTTACAAATCTTAGTTAAAGACCCCTATAAGCACTAGTGATTATATCGAGTATACAACCATCTTACACATTCCAATTTACTAGCATGTTTCATGCCCAACCTTTAACCTTAAATTTTCATGCCCAATCAAACATCGCACTACTTCGTTGTACGAATCCTTCCTGCAAATTTTAAATATTCCTTCGAACCTTATTACTTTCATACATTCTTTTAAGCCTTATCGACATTACTGATGTTCCTATCATTATAAAGGATTACATCCTCTTACGCCACGAGCCAGACGCCTAACCTATAACTTAACTTTTGACCTCTATAAAAGGTCGTAAAATGCATTAACACCATAAAATGGTTTACAAATAATTTTTTTATTGTCCTTTATCTTGGGCAAAAAGACATCGGTACTCGCCTTATACTCGCCTTGTACTCGCCTTAGTATTTAGGTATGATCAACTACACTAATATACTTATTCCTCACTTCTTAATCTTCCATCGAAAAGTTATTTCACTTCATTGGTTTTATTTATCATCGATAAAATACATTATAACCACTTTATACAACTTACTAGACCTTTCTTAATAATGTGAGCCATATCCTCGCTAAAATATTTTGATAACTTGCTTTAACTTAACACTTTTCTTCAAAACTCAATTTAACCAATATTGGTTTTAACCTTGCTATTTCTATTTCATTTCAAATGCATTTGAATGGATATATGTTCTTTTAAGGGTATATACACCATTTTAAACCTTGCTTAAAATTTTGGCACGTTTTCAAAAAAAAAAACTTAGAAACATTTTCTTTTATAAAAGTGTTTAAAAAAAACTTAACCAATACTGGTTTTAACCTTCAACTCCCGCAACGAGGAAGTTCGGGCCCCGCCCTGGCCGACAGTAATATCAACTCTGAACACCTTGAGCCTCTCTTCCATAATTTCCATCATACCATCCTTGACCATCCCAGAGATAATTGGGGTAGCGTCAAGGATGCCCCTCATAACCTCGGTTGCTATAAGCACGTGAAGCCTCTCATCAATGGGTTCGGTAGTGCCACCCGACCCAGATCCAGACCCTGATCCCGATCCTGATCCCTCTGCTCCAAATCATGTCACCACCATGCTGGACTAAAATGTCATAAATCATAATGATCAGGATCCCCATATAGGGCATCTTCCCACACCGGTTCTCCTTGGAGTTGTCGGATCTAACATTGGTTCGGGTATAGGTCTTGCGCTTTCAGAAGTACGGGCCCAATACTACCTTCTACACCTACCTGTACCTTCCCCAAGGCTCTACCTAATGACTCCAATTCGTTCCATAACCAATCATGTCCCACAAACTACTGTATACCTCAAATCCCAGGCTATCCTAAGATTTGCTCAACCCACATCAATCAGACCAATCATAACAGGTTGCCCTAATGCATGCAAGTTATACACAAAATAGTACCACATAGACTTTCAAATAAGCTTCTACCCTAGACCATAATCCAGACAAGGAACAATAATAAGGCAGAGTTCATCATTCTAGGGCTATGCAATCCTAAACGTATACAACTTTTAAGGCATACATGTAGCAGGATTCACATGATCATCATAACTCACATATCAGTATAACATGGCTAACATATATTGGGGAAACTACTTACTTGTCTCGGCCAATCACGCACGTTGCACTCTCCTCTTTTCCATTATTTAAAAGTTTTTTACGTTTACTCTATCTTTTGAAAAAAATTACCATTTCCTTAGTTTGAGTCCCGACGCCCCCGAGAGTGTGCTCATATCCCTCAAACCAAGGCTCTGATACCAACTTGTAACAAACCAATTTTTCAAAAGAATTTTTTTCATTTTTAAGTAGTTAAAACACTTTTCCATAAACCATGAAATCTCAATACAATCTTTTTAAATCAAAATCCATAATAAAATTATTTCAAACATTAGAGTGTCACATCAAAATGCTTGAGAGAGTGCACGTCGCGTCCTCAAGCCTTGCCCTTGCCCTTGGGCTTAGATGTACCTTAAACAAATCCATAAACTGTAAGCTAATGCGTAGTGAGTCCCCCAGAGCATACCCAACACACAATCCACGTAATACATATCACATTAGCTATAAAACTTATCTCTACCAAATAAGTCATGCATACATCATATAAGGAGGCCATGGAAACCCTCCAAGGTCTTACACCTAGTGCCACTGGAACCCCCACGTGGTCTTATTACATGCCATGGGAACCCCCACATCATCTTCCTGCCATGCGAAACGCCCACATGGTCTTTCAGGTAATGTCACACTAACGTAACACATATAGTCAATCGACAATCCACAAATATCATAAAATGGGTCGGCCTTGGTGCCTTAGACCCATTGGTATTGTGAGAAGACTCACCTCTCGAAAATGCTGAACTGACAAGCTAAGATTAGATTAACCCCACGTGCTGCTCTAATTCAACTTCCTATAAGCATCATGTGATTCACTTGTAAAAACCCCATCATTACCCTCAAAGTCAACCCTGGTCATAGTCATGGTCAGCAGTCAAGGTCAATAGTCAATGCTGACCTCTAATCATCGAGTACATCAGCAACTCGTCGAGTTCCCTGAGTAACTCGTCAACTCGTCGAGTTACATGTGTAACTCGTCGCGTTCCTCTATGTTTACAGCCGAAAACTCCACATCAAAAACCCTTGACTGAAAACTCTTATTTGCTCCACCGAACACAATCAGGATCCCGAAAATGGGAAAACCCTTCCTCACTCATCGAGTTGGCTAAGCAACTCGTCGATTCCTTTCAGTCCTTCTTGTGTTTAGTCCTTTCCAATGGAATCCAGGGTCCCAAACTCCAGATCCAAGCTCTCCTAGTGCATATACTACGTAAAGTTGCAAACTTTACGTGCATGCAAGGTCCTTCAAGGCTATAACTTCAAGACTAGGCTTCTTACAATGTTTTTATGCATGGGAAGTGACTAAACTTTATAAAGGAAGCAACTTTAGGACATTGGGGACCTAAAGAGGTCCAGATCTAGAACCATATCCTTATGATAAGTCCAGATCCAAGTTTGCCTTCATTTTGCACCTAGAATGGTCATTTACTTCCAAGAAAAGAGATCTAAGCAACTAGAGATCAAGATCACGACTTTATACCTTAGGATGCTAGCCAATATGATGTAGATGTTGGATCTACTATTTGTCTCCTATCTCCTTCTTCTTCAAGCTCTAAGATCTTTCGCTAAAAACCCTAAAATTGCTCATTAAGGCTTTTTCTCTCACTCAAGAGGGTAAAAGGTTACTCTAAGGTTTTCTCTGAATGATAGAGTGCTAAGGGGGACCACAAGAGGCGGGATAAGACCTTTAAATAGTGTGAAAACCCTAAAAATTAAGTTTTCTCTTTACAGCTCCTACTCGCCAAGAATCTCGGTAGTAAAGAGAATTGTAATCGAGAATCAAGAAGAAATCATGATTAAACAAGTTCAGATTGAAAGTATGAAAACGAAAATGTAAATAAGATCTGTTTGTAAGCTTTATTACTCTCTGGAACTTGGATACAAAATTAGATTAAGAAATGGGAAAACTCGTTAGACTACTCCTAAGCCCTATCCCTATTTCTAGGAAACATGAGAGTACAAAAAATACTAAGTCTATTAGAATTAGGCTTCGAACCGAACAATGACATAGTAAATAAACATTACATACGGAAATAGACAAGACAGCCTTCAACATTTTACAACAAATTTTACTCTACAGGTAGAATCTTGAACTTAGAAATACTGGCATAGCCTCTACCTAGTCACAATAATAAATTACACTAAGTAAATGTCTCTTCACAAAACTGGATATACTCTCCTTAAAACCCCTAGAAGAGTAAAAGACCATTCTACCCCTCTCACAGGCCCACAGGCCCAGTAGTTGACAAACCCTAAAAGTCAACCAAAGGTCAACTGTCCAACTTGACAAGACTCGCCGAGTGCAGACGACGACTCGGCGAGTCCCAACGTCCCCACAAACTCTTCCCTCATCCAGGCTTCCCTCGACTCACTAAGTCACCCCTCCACTCACCAGGTCACCACTGGAGTCAGATCTCGGGGCAACCCGATCCGACTCGTCGAGTCTCCACATGGACTCGGGGAGTTTCCTCCATGAACTTGCTCAAACAACCTCTTGAGGTCATATCTGCTTCACCAAGTCATAGATCTATCCCTCAAATACTCAAAAGTCACGTAACGGTGCAACCCATATCAAGCTTCAAATGGATAAATAACACTAGAAATGGCAACCTAGTCTCTAATTTTATATTTGCTTGCAAAAAGCAGGAAGATAATGACTCTAGGGACCTCTCATGGTCCAGATCCGATGCTATCCATACCAAAGGGACCTCATACTTCACTAAATCTCACAATTTCATAAGGGAAAAACCCTAAAACTATGAAATCTACCATATAAATGAGAAGAATTATACCTCCAAAGACAAAATCTCAGGAACATTAGCTCCAATCCAAGCTCCCTTCACGTGCTAGATGGATCCTCTCTTCTCCCTCTAGCAAAATCACCCCACAAATGAAGATTATAAGCTCTCTTTAGCACTCAAGCCTTTCTCTCTGCTCTTAGGGTTTCTCAGGACCAAGGTGGCCACAAATGGAGGCCATAAGATTCCTTAAATAGGCTCCAAACCCGGAGATTAGGGTTTTCTTAAACAGCACGGACTCGACGAGTCAGATACCCGACTCGTCGAGTCCGGTGGCGAAACCACGTCAATAGATAAGGCCCGACTCGACGAGTTGAGGCACCAACTCACCGAGTCCCCCAATAAAAATAAAATTTCAATTAATAATATTACATACCCAAACTCCGCTTGTTACAATTATCCCCCACTAGAATCAGACTTCGCCCTCGAAGTCTCGCTCTGCAAATAACTCTGGGTACTGCTCACGCATCTCAATCTCCGGTTCCCATGTCAGCTCGGACCTCTTCCGATGTTGCCACTGAACCTACACCAAGGATACCTCCTTGTTTCTCAAAACCTTGATTCCCCGATCTCGAATCGCAATCGGCCTTTCAACATAATTCAGGCTCGCATCCACCTGAATATCCTCCAACCGAACCACTGCTGACTCATCAGCAATACACTGCCTCAACTGAGACACATGGAAGGTATCGTGAATCTGGCTCAACTCTGTAGGCAGCTCCAACCGATATGCTACCTTGCCCATTCTTGCAACCACTCTGAAAGGACCAATGTACCGGGGCCCCAACTTGCCCCTCTTCCTAAATCGGATCACTCCTTTCCAAGGAGATACCTTCAGGAGAACAAAATCACCCACCTGAAACTCAAGCTCTGACCATCGCCTATCCGCATAACTCTTTTGACGGCTCTTGGCTATCAACAACCTCTGCCTGACCTGCTGAATCTGCTCAGTTGTCTGAAGTACTATTTACATGCTGCCCATCACACGCTGCCCTACCTATCCCCAGCAAATAGGAGTCCGACACCTCCTCTCATATAACAACTCAAAAGGAGGCATACCAATACTCGAATGGTGGCTGTTATTATACGAAAATCAACTAATGGAAAATACGTGTCCTAACTCCCTCCAAAATCTAACACGCATGCCCGAAGCATATCCTCGAGCGTCTGAATCGTCCGCTCACTCTGCCCGTCGGTCTGAGGATGGTAAGCAGTGCTGGAATGCAATCTCGTACCCAACTCCTCATGAAACTTCTTCCAAAACATGGAAGTGAAACGTACATCTCGGTCAGACACAATCGAGATCGGCACCCCATGTTGTGACACCACCTCTCTCACATATATCTCTGCCAACTTCTCTGCAGAAGAACTCTCACTAATAGCAAGGAAGTGAGCACTATTCGTGAACCGATCCACAATCACCTAGATTGCATCGACACCCCTTGGGGTTCTTGGCAACTTAGTGATAAAATCCATAGTAATTTGTTCCCACTACCACTGGGGTACCTCAAGTGGCTGTAACTTGCCATGCGGACGCTGGTGCTTGGCCATAACCCGGCGATAGGTCAAGCACCTCTCTACAACCGTTGCAACATCTCTCTTCATACAAGGCCACCAATAATCCTTTTTCAAGTCCAAATACATCTTAGTGGCTGCGGGATGGATCGAAAATCTCGATCTGTGCGCCTCCTCCATCAAAACAACACGTTCCCCACCTATAAACGACACCCAAATCCGGCCATGAAAAGTCATAAGCCCTCGACTATCAGTCACAAACTCATACATCTGCCCAATCACACACTCCATCTTGCAGTTCTCTGGCCTCCCGGCCTCTGCCTGGGCCTCTTGGATGGTATCTAACACTGGGGTAATCACTGTCATCCTCATACACATATATCGAATAGGGGCACCTTCTGCCCTACGACTCAGGGCATTGGTCACAACATTCGCCTTACCCGGGTGGTACAGGATCTCACAATCATAATCCTTCACTACATCTAACCATCTCCTCTTGCACATATTCAGGTTGGGCTGATCCATCAAGTACTTCAAACTCTTGTGGTCCGTGTAAATGGTACACCGAACCCCATATAAGTAGTGACGCTATATCTTAAGAGCGAACACCACTGCCCCCAGCTCCAGATCATGAGTGGTATACCTTGTCTCATGAGGCTTCAGCTGCCTCGATGCATATGCCATCACATGCCCCCTTTACATAAGCACTACGCCGAACCCTGATATCGATGCATCACAATATACTACAAAATCCTCCACTCCCTCCGGAAGGGATAACACCGGGGCTTCACACAATCTCTGGCAAAGAGTCCCGATCGAGGTCTGCTGCTCTGGACCCCATGAGAAAACAACTCCCTTCCGTGTCAACCTGGTAAGCGACACTGCTATCTTGGAGAAATCCTTGATAAATCTCCGATAATAACCAGCCAATCCCAGAAAACTCCTGATCTCGGAGGCAGACTTCGGCACCTCCCAGCTCATCACCGACTCAATCTTGGCCAGATCGACCAATATCCCATTCTAGTTAACAAGATGTCCCAAGAACTGGACCTCCCGAAACCAGAAATCACACTTGGAGAATTTGGCATAAAGCCTCTCCGATCTCAACACCTCAAGGACCTCTCTCAAATGCTCCTCATGCTGCTTCCGGGATCTAGAATACACTAGAATATCATCAATAAACACAATCACCAATCGATCCAGCATCGGCCTGCTCATGAGATCCATGAACGCTGCTGGTGCATTGGTGAGCCCGAAAGGCATCACCATAAACTCATAGTGCCCATAACACGTCCTGAACGCCGTCTTCTGGATATCCTCATCACGCACCCTCATCTGATGATATCCAGACCTCAAGTCTATCTTGGAAAACCAAGATGCCCCCTGCAACTGATCAAATAGATCATCAATCCTCGGCAACGGATAACGGTTCATGACCGTCAACTTGTTCAGCTCTTGATAATCAATGCCCATCCGATGTGACCCATCCTTTTTCTTGACAAAAAGGATCGGAGCTCCCCAAGGCGAGCTACTTGGTCGGATAAACCCCTTCCCCAATAGCTCCTGAAGCTGCGAGGATAACTCCTGCATCTCTGGCGGCGCAAGACGATAAGGCGCCTTGGCGATAGGCACTGCTCCCGGAACCAAATTAATACGAAACTCCACCTGCCTCTCGGGAGGCACACCCAGCAACTCCTTAGAAAAAACATCCGGAAAATCGCGCACTACCGGAACACTATCGATTGAACTCGGCCTATTCACGGCCTCTTGGGTGTCCATCACATATGCTACAAACCCCTTGAAGCCCTGCTGCAAACTCTGCCTTGCTCTGGCAGCCAAACAAAACGCTGACCCACATCGGGAACCTTCACCATACACAGTCAACACTCCCCCACTAGGGTCTCGTATCATCACCAACTGTCGCTCGCAGTCAATAACAGCCCCGAAGCGGCTCAACCAGTCCATGCCCACTATAACACAGACGTCCCCCATCGCAATCGGGACCAGATCTATCGGGATCCCCACACCAATGATCTTGAGTACACATCCTCGAATCACATCCCTAGCAACACCACTCACTCGTCGGCTATAGAAACCCGCAGAGGTCAACTCATCACCTCCCGCTGAATACTGATGTGCTGACTGAACGCTAAAGATACAAACGACTGACTCACACCTGAGTCAAATAACACCAAAGCAGGTATAGAATTCAGAAGGAAAGTACCTACACATATCATAATATAAACAAAATACCTCATATAAAGCATAAGCAAATGCAAAAATACATACCAGCCACGACATCTGGTGCAGCGCGGACCTCCTCCGCTGTCAACTGGAAAGCTCTCCCACGAGCCTTCGGCGCCTCGGCCATCACCGGCTGACCCTCTATCGCTCGCAACACAGCAGGGGTAGATCCCTGAGGTGCTCCTTGCACCAACCCCTGTAGCTGTGGGCACTCGGCCTTCTGATGGTCATTCTGATTGCAGTGGAAACACATTGCAAATCCCTTGGGGCAGTCCTTCGCCATATGCCCCTCCTTGACACACTTATAGCAAGACCCAGATCTACATACCCCCTCACGACCGTTGCCCTACTTACCATAAGTGCGGCCCTTCTGGCTCCCTGATCTCACATCAGCGGGCTTTGCCTCTCCATCTTCTGAGACTCGGCCTCCTCCTTAGCCTGCATCTCAAGCTCGATCTCCCTCTTCCGGGCATTTGCCTGAAGCTCAGCAAATGTCTGGTACGTTGAGTTCGCAACGAACTCCCGAATATCCCTACTCAATATGCTTAGATATTGGCTCATACGTGCCTGCTCAGTCGACACGTGCTCAGGGTAGAACATCGCCCTCTGATGAAACTTCTTGGTGATCACAGTAACTGATTCGGTACCCTGCTTGAGGGTCAAGAACTCCTGAGCCAACCATTAGTTTTCCATCGAGGGAACGTACTCGTCTCTGAACATAGTGGTGAACCTCTCCCAGGTCACCGCTGAAATCTCCGCAGAAGTAAGATGTGTTGTCACAAACTTCCACTAGTCCTTCGCTCCCAAGCGAAGCTGGTTCAGTGCAAACCGAACCCTCAGATGCTCTGGACATGAAAATGTGTAGAAGCACCCCTCAATGTCAGAGATCTATCTCATCACAGCTATCGGATCCTGAGTCCCATCAAACTCTGGTGGCATCGTATTGCTGAACTCCCGGTACAACAACAAGTCACCCCGCCTATGGCCTAGCAGCAGCAACGACTGCAGTGGCCGCAGCAACAGCAACATCAGAAAGAGCAGCGTACCGCTCATCAAAAGTCTCAATCAGGGTGGTCTTGATAGACCCGAACATCTCTGGAATCTTAGCCCGGATGGCAGCAGCCGCCTCATCATGAATCATCTGGCGGAGCTCCTCATCGCTCACACCTCCCTCACTAGTCCCTGGCTTGTGGCGTGTCCCAACCATGATGTCTTTGAAATACAACATAAAAATATCAGGGACTCGCTCGAGTGTACTCGCACTCGATAACTCAACCGTACCTGCTTCCTAGTACCCTATAGATTCCTACTTGCACTGCACACTGATCCGGTGTTTCCAGTAGTACGGGCCCATACTACCTTCCATACCGCATCAGTAATCATTCCAAGTCACCCTTCAAGGATCCCAGGTCACAAGTGTTGGATTAATGTCTAAGTCCATAACTATATTTGGTAAGACTTGACCCGACCCGACATGGTCCATTTGGGTTGCATACCATCATGCACTTGAATGAGAGAAATAAGACACTTATGGTTATTAATATATTATAAGTTCTAGTATATTAATAATAAGAATAATAAGATTATTTAATTAGTATTGATCAAGAATTAATCTAGGATTAATTAAGTGATCAAAAGAAGACTAATTAAATATATGGGTTGATTGTGTAAATCATCCATACTTGTATAGTGGGCTAATGCTCCATGGATAATCAAGTTGGGCTAAAACCCATAGGATGGTCCATGGATGCTCCATGGTGTATTTGAACCCATGGATCCAAGGAAATGGAAAGTCATGACAATTAGGGTTTTCACTAATTGTATAACTATATAAGCATCTTATTATTGAGGAAAAATCGGCCACTAGTGTGTGTGAAGAAAGGGCTAGCCGATTTTGGTGAGTGTAGAATTCTCTCAAGTCATTCTAAGTGTTTTGATGATTGTGATTCCATTTGAGGTGTCACACTTGGGGCACTAAGCACTCAAGCTTCATGAAGACTTTCTACATCAAGAGGTATGTATTCTATCTTGTTACATTCATTGTTTTGTATGCTAGATTAGGATAATACCTTGGAAGTTCTTATTTGCATGTATAATAGAGAAAACATAGATCCAAGGTATTTAGGGTTGCATGTACACTTAGGAGTGTTAGAATGCTCAAAACCCAACAGTGGTATCAGAGCCACGGGTTGTTTTCTGTTATATTGATGCAAATATTTTATTTTCAAAGTTGAAAAAAAAAAAAACCATGAAGTTTGTCAAATTTTAAGATAATTACTTGTTCTTGTGAAAAACTAATTATTTGTAAAATTTGAATAATTTGCTTTATGAGTTGAATTAGGTCAAATTTAATAAAAGATAAAATAATATGATTATTTTATTAGTTTTAAAAGTTTGATCTAAAGAGTTTTATTTTTTGAAACCTCCATAAGTTATGGATATGAAAAGGTTTTAAAAAAAAAATTGATTCAAAGTTTTTTTGGAGTTACAAAATTTGGTGTTAATGTTTTAAAGGATTCCATAACGTAAGAATAAGTTATGGATCACCAAAAGTTTTTTGTGTTACCTTGTTTTATGAGTAAATTTAGATTAATGAATAAAATTATGTGATAGTTGGTTTTAATCCAAATTAATCTAAGAATTGATTCTAAAATGTGTTTTTGTAACTTGTCCTCAAGTTATATGAAAAGTCACATTTAAGAATCATAAAACTCATAAAAATTGGCAAAGGTTACAAAAATGAAGAGTCTAGTTCTAATTAAATGGTTTTATGACTCCATAACTTGTCCTCAAGTTATGGAGGACCAAGAGTCTCTTCATTTAATAAAATAAAATAAAATAAAAAAAAAGGTGTAACCTTAATTAATTCCATAAGTTATAAAATAAAGAAAAGTTAATTCTTTTATTAGTTTAAAGTCTTCCATAACTTGTCCTCAAGTTATGGAACTTGAAGAGTTTTTGGATTAAAACTACTTTAAACACATAAGTTATGGAATTAATTAGTTTTGAATAGTTTCAAAACTTGCCCTCAAGTTTTGGAATTTGTAAAGTTTTCACTTATGAATACTTTAATTCCAAGTTAGCCCTTAGAATTTTAAAAGTTAAAATTCAACCCTTATACTTTATAATATTATAAGTTAATAATATATATATGTATAAGAGTAAAGTCAGTCTTACCGCTAGTACGCCTCATTCACGAAGCCGGTCTATAAGGTGGGTATAAGGTTGTTGCCTATAAAATGGCAACTTAATGGGTGTCCACTCTCACCCACCGCTTGCTTGACTGGTGGAGGGTCGTTAGCCGAACGGGTTTGACAGGACTAGAATTCTCCCTTCATTAAAAGTATTAATGATAATACTAAGTAACTAAACTCTTAATAATACCCAATCTTAGTTACTTAGGAAAAATGTGAATAAGGTGCTAATCCATGAAATTACACTTTACACTTTGTCTAAGTCGTTAGTGGAGCGTGTGTGGTTAACCGGCACATCGATTGAGGGGTAATTTATTAAGGGTACCAAGTGATTTGCATGGTTACTTCACACCTTGTTTTGTGATCCTCGGCATCCCAGTCACAAAACCTGAAGGGCACACTCGAGATTGAAACATGCCTTTGAAAAGTTCAATGAATCTCAAAGATCTAGGAGTTTCAAAACCAATTAAAACCTAATAATTCATTTCGTTTATCTTGGTGGAAATTGGTGAATCGTCATTCACCTACCTTCAAATATTCTATAGCTTGGATTACGGCATACCTCTTCTAAGTTATAAAATGGTTTGTTGGGTCCTAGCCTTAATATTTCATATTGGGTGTCATATTAAGGACTTTAAATCAACTATCTTGAATATCTCCCAAAAGATGTCTGTAATAGACACCTATGATCTTCCCAAATCTAGTGAAACAAGGCTTCCTAAATGAAGATGATGTCCTTTGGAAATCATACTTCTTTCACCTCCTCCAATTATTCTCCCCAACCCACAAGTCCTTGAAAAGTTTAAGGTCACTCAAGCCCTATTGGCAAGGCAAGGTCTAGGTGTGATCACATCTTGGAGATGTAGTCACATATTGACAAGCCGGGAGAGTTGGGTGTCAAAGTCTTGAGAAAGTTGGTGGTTCAATCACTTTCTAAGTCACATAGTGAGTTCCTTTGGGACACCTATGAAACAGACTATGACAAGACCCTTAATGATCTTATCTATTTGCTAAGATCAACTTCCTAAAACTTTATGGACATTGATAATGATGACATTGGTTATCCAGTAAAGCATTCTCTTCCCAGTGGATAGGGATCGGCCATAGTCAACTCGGTTGACCAAATGGTAAAGAGAAAAGCTAAGTCTGTGATAGTCCCGTGTACCATTATCAAAGGGTCCATATGTTTATATTGCCAAAGGAAGGGGCATTGGTTGCGAAGCTGCCAAATTTACCTAAGGATGTTAAAGTCAATAAGTTTGACTCTACTTCAGGTAAAGTCCACTATCTAACTCTGTTAAGTTTCTATTCTGAGATTCTTGATACATGATGTGACTGGGTCACATGGTGATGTTTAAGAATCAAAGAAAAGTGAAGAAACTTAAAGAAAGAATATGCTGAATCTGATCGCGTAGATGGATTTCTATCGCGTAGCTTGAAAAATCGGATTCGTGAGCTACTTCTCAGGAGTTATGAGATATTGCTTAGGAATAGATAACAACAAGTTTTCATATGGATTGTAAGGATAAGTTTTTCCGCAAAGTTTTAAAATAAAAAGAAAATTTTTGATTTTATTTATTTTAAAATATCCTTACAATGGCATTTGGAAAGAAAATTGTTGCTTATAAGATTCCATTAACAGCAAGAGTGGAAACATGAAATTTATTCTTTCATTTGTGGTAATGTCTAAATTTACCAAATAAGGAAAGATTCTCATCACCCAAGTTTCAAGTGGACCGGAACTTGGAATCATGCAAGTTGTATAGCATGATGAATGAGAACTTTCAAGTTTTGGAAAATTAAGACTAATTACTTGTTCACATGGATGTGTGAGTCAAGTAAAGGACTTAGGGATCGAGTACACATTCTTGTGCACTGATTAAGTCCACCACAAAAGATCGATAAGAAGAATCAAATAAGGCAGAAGGATAAAAGTTTCTCAAATCTGAAAAGATGGGAGAGTACTTTAGTATCAGTTTTGTGATCATCTTAATGATTAAGAAACCATATCAAAATTAGTTCTCTAAGGAAATCTTAGTGCATTCTTATGACTAAGAAGAGGAACTAGAATTGTTGAAATGGTTAAATCAAGAAGATGAGTCATACTTCGTTCCAATACAAGTCTTAGAGTCATACTCCAAGATTGTCATTTGAGTGACATGTCTTAAAGAAGGTTTAAAACACTTGTCAAATGTAAGAGTAAAAGTTTTCTACTCTTGTACATTTGAAATTGGTAAGTTGTGATGTTTTGGATAAAACAAAGACCAACTTAGGCCAATTGGGTAAAGTGTTTTTCTTGATTAGAATCCGCACTATCTCTTGGATGTTTGACAAGGGAGTCTTATATGTCAAGAGGACAGTGGGAGTCTTAAAGGTCTTGAAAGTCTCAAGAACTAATCAAGAGTAAAACCTCAAGTTCTTCACTAGCACACGACTTGAGGTTTATAACCTATCGTGTTGACATACTCTGTGCCCATTCCAGTTAAAGTTGGCTTTGCATATGAGTTCTTAGAGTTCTCAGTTTGTTGCATACCAACTTGGAAGCAATGGCAGGCCCTTGAGCTGCCAGGTGGCAAGAAGTTAAGATTGAGTTCAGTCCATATGAGTTTGGATTTGTCATTATCCTTGTCTTGTGACTATGATTTTGACAATTCACATGGATAAGAACACATACACCATTAAATCTAAATGTTATAAGGTTTCTCTCCGATTCATGAAAATGATGGTGAGGAAACACTTTCACTAAGTAGATTTTATCTAGATAGCAATTGTGATATTTGCATTCTCAAAGTCGTTAGTGGAGCGCGTGTGGTTAACCGGCACACTAATATGGACTTGTGAGAAGTGGCAAAAAGGTCTAACCATTATGATTACGGCATACCTCTTCATAATTGTTTAGACACACAAGTGTGCTATCTATGGGAAGGTGTATGATTTTGATAAAGTTTTATCAAAACAATCTAGCATCAGAAATCTGAACTTTGGTAAGAAAGTCAATGAAGTATTGATTTCTAGAAGTCCAGCTGATTTCTGAGTACATGTCAAAGCTAGTGGGAGCATAAGTGTTATGCTAATAATCGAGCATGATAATTATGATAAGTATTACAAGTTAGCAA
Source organism: Lactuca sativa (assembly GCF_002870075.4). NCBI lineage: Eukaryota > Viridiplantae > Streptophyta > Magnoliopsida > Asterales > Asteraceae > Lactuca > Lactuca sativa. Next base: position 178,197,094 of record NC_056625.2, on the reverse strand, counting down.
TGTTAATTATAGAAAACAAAAGGTTTCAATTGGGAAAAGTTGTTTTGCTATAATTAAGGGAGAGGAAATTATACTTCATCTCAAATCTATAAGCTTAGATCATGAGGTTTTAATCATTTAGTCAAGGATATATATATGAATTTCATGTTGGAATGGCTCAACATAAGGAAATTTTGTATATGAGTCCATTATTTGCGTTCTAAAATTCGATTATGATTACGGCATCCCTTTTCATAATCTGAATTATGAGAACTTGGCAAATTGAAATGGAAATGTTATAGCAAAAGACTGGTTTAGTCTTTATGTGAGACATCATGAATCGTGTCCCATATGCTTCGGATATAGGATCGATTACATGTGCTATATTCATCATTTCTAAAATTTTCCAAATGCCTGGGGCATTAAGAAGGGAAAAGGTTTAGAACTGGATATGACTAAAAGGATTAAACAATTGTCGGGGACAATCTAAGGTTTACCAAAGATTGGTTGCTCAAGGACAGTTGGAAGTATAGTGATAATTCTGGAAGGACCATATTGACATAATCTGTAAGGAGGCAACTCTTGTTCAGAAGTGATAGTCAAAATGGAATCTGGAAATGTTTCAAAGTTTGAATTTTCAATCTGTGTAAGATTAAGGAAACTTAATGCAAGAAGGATATTTCCAAGGAGTTGATCTCCTTTGGAATACTCTGTAATGATTGTTGTCAAGTCTTTCTGATTTTGTGCATAATCATTACGAGAGGATTAATGCATATAAGTTTAGAATCTAACAGATTTCAGTAAATGGCATGAATTTGGAATTCTTGCATTTGCAGTAAGGATTTGGGAGTGTGAAAAGAGAATCATTGAAGTTATGTTCAATTGATATAGTTCACAAAGTAAAGATCATAGACAAACATAGTATGCATACTTTGTGTATGGCATGACTAGTGTTTAGAAAACATAGTGTACATGCTTGGAGCATGGGACAACTATTGTTTTAAATTCAAGAATAAAGTTGATAGCTGAAACAGTGTACAATGAATAATGTGTAATCATATGGTGATAAATAAAAGGTGTTTTATTTATGTTCAAAGGGTTGATACCATATTGGATTCAATTATTATTGTGTTTCACTTTGCATGTTTTGACTTCCCGAATAAACTGGGTTATTCTTCCGGAATGACTAAGTTATTCAAACCATCCACAGTCGGTCATATTTTGGAAGTAGATATGAATTAAGACTGTCATGATGGGTTGTAGAGGTCTAAGGTGTTGGACAAGGCTACAACAATCATGAGTGCTCATAAGTTCTGAGTATTGGATTCAACCCGCGCTCATTGGAATCACTTCATGGATTTTATCACGAGTGATCATGAGACGATAATATCTTATATTCTTCAAACCTAGAGATATGAGTTGTTACTATGAGCTGATAGTACATTGATTGCACGAAACCGCATTTGGTAACTCTGTGCTATAAAACGTGCCTTTGTGTATGATTCAACAAGTAGTAGAACAAGCCATATGAGTCGAAGTTTATCCGTTCCTTTTACCTTCGGGATAAAAGCGATATCTGTGGGCCCCTCGATGATTTGATGATGACAAATGGAAGTGCTCGGCCGGGCCAGGACTGATTTGATTTGTTCAATTAGTCAGTTGTCATAAATCGGAAATCGGGAAACAACAAATGGACAGAGAGAATGATTATAATCCATGTCTCAGTCCATATGATATCTAGAATGGAGGAATATATGATCCCTTATCTAATGGACAAGTCACTGACAAAGGTCAGAGTTCATCTACAAGGTCAGAGTTCGACAGAAGCTTTTGAGAGCTACGATTGCCGGTTGGTTCCTGAAGTCATACGCAATAATAGTTTTAGACTTATCCAAGTGGGAGACTGTTGGATTAATGTCTAAGTCCATAACTATATTTGGTAAGACTTGACCCGACCCGGCATGGTCCATTTGGGTTGCATACCATCATGCACTTGAATGAGAGAAATAAGACACTTATGGTTATTAATATATTATAAGTTCTAGTATATTAATAATAAGAATAATAAGATTATTTAATTAGTATTGATCAAGAATTAATCTAGGATTAATTAAGTGATCAAAAGAAGACTAATTAAATATATGGGTTGATTGTGTAAATCATCCATACTTGTATAGTGGGCTAATGCTCCATGGATAATCAAGTTGGGCTAAAACCCATAGGATGGTCCATGGATGCTCCATGGTGTATTTGAACCCATGGATCCAAGGAAATGGAAAGTCATGACAATTAGGGTTTTCACTAATTGTATAACTATATAAGCATCTTATTATTGAGGAAAAATTGGCCACTAGTGTGTGTGAAGAAAGGGCTAGCCGATTTTGGTGAGTGTAGAATTCTCTCAAGTCATTCTAAGTGTTTTGATGATTGTGATTCCATTTGAGGTGTCACACTTGGGGCACTAAGCACTCAAGCTTCATGAAGACTTTCTACATCAAGAGGTATGTATTCTATCTTGTTACATTCATTGTTTTGTATGCTAGATTAGGATAATACCTTGGAAGTTCTTATTTGCATGTATAATAGAGAAAACATAGATCCAAGGTATTTAGGGTTGCATGTACACTTAGGAGTGTTAGAATGCTCAAAACCCAACAACATGTACTCTATCTCTAGCCAAAAATAAGCTACCCTATGGCAGACTCTCACAAACTCCCCTCTTCTACCTACTCACTCTCAAGCATCTCATGGCAGCAGAAATCCTCCTAGGCTAAGGCATCACAAATGAGCCACTCTAGTCCTAATATAAATACCTAGCCTACTCTAGCATGCATATCATATTATAACATATCTCATATCACATAGCGTAAGGGTACTTTGGGAAATAACCGTTCGGGCGCTGGCTGATCGTACACACTGCTTCCTCCTGCTGTTCTCAAATCCTTTTACTCTTAGGAAAATTGTTTATTTTCGTGAAACTTTCTCAAGTCCTCAGTTTGAGTTCAAACACACCCGAAGGTGAATCCGAATCCCTCAAACCAAGGCTCTAATACCAAATTGTAACACCACATTTTTCAAAACAAAATTTTCATTTTTAATTAATTAAATATCTCATCCATATTACTCAAAAACATAAAATAAGTGTTCTCAAAAAAACATAAGTAATAATATCAATCCCCAGAATCACAAAACATAGTCTCTACTGGTGTGTACGAATCATGTCAGCGCCTTCCCGCGATCATCACTGGTACCTGAAACACATGCAAAAAACACTGTAAGCATAAATGCTTAGTGAGTTCCCCAAAATACCACATACAACATATAAGCCACACGAGGCTAGAACTCTGGTTGCCTTCCGGCCATATAACTCTGTGGGACCCTCCAGTCCCATAACTCCGTGGACCCTGTGGTCCTAACTCTATGGACCTTCCGGTCCTAACTCTGAATCATGCACAGTCAAACACATAATAACCATATCACATAGATAACACATAAAATACTCTATCACATAGCTCTAGTTACCACTCTAGGTAAGTATAGTGAGAAGACTCACCTCGGGAATCTCGGTAGAATCTCGAACTCAGAAATACTGGCCTAACCTTTGCCTAGTCACAATAATAAATTACACTAAGTAAATGTCTATTCACAAAACTACATATAATCTGAATTAAAATCCCTAGAAGGGTAAAAAACCATTCTACCCCTCTCACAGGCCCATAGGCCCAATAATTGACAAACCCTAAAAGTCAACTATCCAACTTGACCAGACTCGCGGAGTGCATACAACGACTCAGCAAGCCCCAACATCCCCATAGACTCTTCCCTCATCCAGGCCTCCCTCGACTCACTGAGTCACCCCTCCACTCACCAAGTCACCACTTGAGTCAGATCTCGGGGCAACCCGATCCGACTCATCGAGTCTTCACATTGACTCGACGAGTTTTGTCCATGAACTTGCTTAAACAACCTCCTGAGGTCATATCTGCTTCACAAAGTCATAGATTTATCCCTCAAATACTCAAAAGTCACGTAAAGGTGCAACCTTTACGTGCATGTAAGCCATATCAAGCTTCAAATGGAGAAATAACACTAGAAATGGCAACCTAATATCCAATTCTCTATTTTCTTGCAAAAAGCAGGAAGATAATGATTCTAGGGACCTCTCATGGTCCAGATCCGATGCTATCCATACCAAAGGGACCTTATACTTCACTAGATCTCACAATTTCATAAGGGAAAAACCCTAAAACTATGAAATCTACCATATAAACGTGAAATGAGAAGAATTATACCTCCAAAGACAATATCCCAGGAAGATTAGCTCCAAACCAAGCTCCCTTCACGTTCTATATGGGTCCTCTCTTCTTCCTCTAGGAATATCTCCCCACAAATGAAGATTATAAGCTCTCTTTAGCACTCAAGCCTTTCTCTCTGCTCTAGGGTTTCTCAGGAACAAGGTGGCCACAAATGGAGGCCATAAGGTTCCTTAAATAGGCTCCCAAACCCGGGGATTAGGGTTTTCTTAAACAGCACGGACTCGGCGAGTCAGATACCCGACTCATCGAGTCTGGTCGCGAAACCGCGTCAATCGATAAGGCACGACTCGACAAGTTGAGGCACCAACTCGCTGAGTTCCCCAATAAAAATTAAAATTTAATGAATAATATTACATACCCAAACTCCAGCTATTACAGTAGGACTCCCAACTCGCCGAATCCATGCACAAAACCATAAAACTTAAATAAATTAAGTAGTATCTGCAATAGGTATTACAAAAGGGGTAAGGTACAAAAGCTAGAGCAAGAGCTCTGGAATCTTACGATTAAAGACTCTGACATCGCCACCTACACTACTAGATTTAATGATCTAGCAGTATTATGTCCCAGGATGGTCACCCCGGAATGTAAAAAGGTGGAGCGATACATCGGGGGACTATCCCCCTAGATTCAAGGAAATGTGATATCTTCAAATCCATCCGCTTTTGACAGTGCTAAGTGCCTGACACAAACACTTGTGGATCTTGGAATCCGCCAGGGCTTTATGATGACCACCCTCGAACAAGCAAAAAGAGGAGACAACAAAAAGAAATTTTGGAACAAGAGGAAGGGACAGTCGGCACAAGAGCCTGCAAAGAAGTAACAAACTGCGGTAGTCCACGCTGCTATACCACTCCAGCATCGGCCAAGCCATATGTTGGCACTCTCCTAAAATGCGATAAGTGCAACTTTCACCATTATGGATCCTGTCGAGAGATGCACTGCATTAATTGCAATAAGAAGGGGCACACTGCCCAATTTTATAAGGCACCGGCACAACAAACCACTCAAACCACTAATGTCGGAGTGAGCTAGGCTTGCTACAGATGTGGTGAAACGGGACAATTCAAAAGGAATTTTTTGAAAGCGAGCAATGTCGGATGAGTGGGAAGAGTGTCAATAATGGGACCAGAGGAGGCCGTGAATGAACCTACTATGGTGACCAATACGTTTCTACTCAATAACTCATATGCATGCATACTATTCGATAGTGGTGCAGAGAAAAGTTTCATGAGCCAAAAATTTAAACACTTTCTTAAACAGAATGCCTAATCACTAAAAGACATCTTCATCGTAGAAATGGCAAATGGAAAGGCAGAGAGCACTAACGATATACATACATATATATATATATATATATATATATATATATATATATATATATATATATATATATATATATACATATATATATATATATATATATATATATAGGATGTACCCTTACTCTAAACAACTACTCTTTCCAAATCGACCTGATGCCAGTCACAATAAAAAGTTTCGAAATCATCATTGGCATGGATTAGTTAAGTCCTCACCATGCCGATATCCCGTGTTATGAAAAATCCATTCGCTTAAATCTGCCAAGTAGCGAAACCCTCTTCATTTATGGCGACAAACCCGACACGAACCATCACATCATTTCTTGCGTCAAGGCTCAAAAGTATCTTCGCAAAGAATACTATGCCTTCTTAGCTCACGTGGTTGATATGAAACAAAAGGTAAAATACATCAAGGATATTCCCGAAGTCTGTAACTTCCCTAACATATTTCCCGAAGATCTCTTAGGAGTACCACCCGAACGCCAAGTCGAGTTCAGAATCGACTTGATTCCTGGAGCTATCCCCGTAGCCAAATCCCCATACCGCTTACCACAAGAAGAAATGCAGGAACTACCCAGTCAACTGAACGAACTGCTAAGCAAAGGATTCATCAGACCGAGCTTCTCGCCTTGGGGAGCACCAGTCTTGTTCGTGAAGAAGAATGATGGATCGTTTTGCATGTGCATAGACTATCGGAAACTAAATAAACTCACCATCAAAAGTCGATACCCTTTACCTCGAATCGAAGTCCTCTTCGACCAATTACAAGGAGCAAGTTTCTTCTCAAAGATCGACCTAAGATCCAGATACCACCAGTTGCGAGTCCAGGAGGAAGATATTTCCAATACCACATTCAGAACTTGCTACGGTCAGTACGAATTCGTAGTAATACCCTTCGGATTAAAAAATGCACCTGCAGTGTTCACGGACTTGATGAACCGTGTGTGTCGACCTTACTTACACAAATTTGTAATAGTTTTTATCGACGACATACTATTCTACTCCCGAAGTAAGGAAGAACACAGTTAACACCTGCGAAAAGTTCTGGAAACATTAACGTCGGAGAAGTTGTATGCGAAGTTCTCAAAATGTGAATTTTGTATTCAAAGGGTTGATTTCTTAGGTCACGTTGTTAGCGAGGAAGGGATACATGTGGATCCCACCAAAATCAAAGCAATCGTAAACTGGGCGACACCAAGAACTCCAACTGAGTTTCGTTAATTCTTAGGCCTCGCTGGCAACTACAGGAGGTTTATACAAAACTTATCTAAGATTGCAAAGCCACTCACCACCCTGACTCGGAAGGATGTAACCTTCAACTAGGAGGAGAAACAAGAAACCGTTTTTAAAACACTAAAATGAGCTCTATGCAACGCTTCAATCTTGTCCCTCCCAGAAGGGACATGAGATTTTGTAGTTTACTGTGATGTATACAAGCAAGGGCTAGGTTGCGTTCCTATGCAACGAGGAAAGGTCATTTCCTATGCCTCAAGACATCTTAAGAATCAGGAGGTCAAATATACAACACATGACATCAAGCTAGGAGCAGTAGTATTTGCTCTAATGATCTGGAGGCACTACCTTTATGGTACGAAGTGTATAATCTGTTGGATTAATGTCTAAGTCCATAACTATATTTGGTAAGACTTGACCCGACCCGGCATGGTCCATTTGGGTTGCATACCATCATGCACTTGAATGAGAGAAATAAGACACTTATGGTTATTAATATATTATAAGTTCTAGTATATTAATAATAAGAATAATAAGATTATTTAATTAGTATTGATCAAGAATTAATCTAGGATTAATTAAGTGATCAAAAGAAGACTAATTAAATATATGGGTTGATTGTGTAAATCATCCATACTTGTATAGTGGGCTAATGCTCCATGGATAATCAAGTTGGGCTAAAACCCATAGGATGGTCCATGGATGCTCCATGGTGTATTTGTACCCATGGATCCAAGGAAATGGAAAGCCATGACAATTAAGAGTTTACCCTAATTGTGTAACTATATAAGCATCTTATTATTGAGGAAAAATCGGCCACTAGAGATAGTGAAGAAAGGGCTAGCCGATTTTGAAGAGTGTAGAATTCTCTCAAGTCATTCCATGTGTTTTGATGATTGTGATTCCATTTGAGGTGTCACACTTGGGGCACTAGGCACTCAAGCTTCATGAAGACATTCTACACCAAAGAGGTATGTATTCTATCTTGCTATAGTTATTGTTTTGTATGCTAGATTAGGATAATACCTTGGAAGTTCTTATTTGCATGTATAATAGAGAAAACATAGATCCAAGGTTATTAGGGTTGCATGTACACTTAGGAAGTGTTAGAATGCTCAAAACCCAACAGTGGTATCAGAGCCACGGGTTGTTTTCTGTTATATTGATGCAAATATTTTATTTTCAAAGTTGAAAAAAAAAACATGAAGTTTGTCAAATTTTAAGATAATTACTTGTTCTTGTGAAAAACTAATTATTTGTAAAATTTGAATAATTTGCTTTATGAGTTGAATTAGGTCAAATTTAATAAAAGATAAAATAATATGATTATTTTATTAGTTTTAAAAGTTTGATCTAAAGAGTTTTATTTTTTTTTGAAACCTCCATAAGTTATGGATATGAAAAGGTTTTAAAAAAAAAATTGATTCAAAGTTTTTTTGGAGTTACAAAATTTGGTGTTAATGTTTTAAAGGATTCCATAACTTAAGAATAAGTTATGGATCACCAAAAGTTTTTTGTGTTACCTTGTTTTATGAGTGAATTTAGATTAATGAATAAAATTATGTGATAGTTGGTTTTAATCCAAATTAATCTAAGAATTGATTCTAAAATGTGTTTTTGTAACTTGTCCTCAAGTTATATGAAAAGTCACATTTAAGAATCATAAAACTCATAAAAATTGGCAAAGGTTACAAAAATGAAGAGTCTAGTTCTAATTAAATGGTTTTATGACTCCATAACTTGTCCTCAAGTTATGGAGGACCAAGAGTCTCTTCATTTAATAAAATAAAATAAAATAAAAAAAAGGTGTAACCTTAATTAATTCCATAAGTTATAAAATAAAGAAAAGTTAATTCTTTTATTAGTTTAAAGTCTTCCATAACTTGTCCTCAAGTTATGGAACTTGAAGAGTTTTTGGATTAAAACTACTTTAAACACATAAGTTATGGAATTAATTAGTTTTGAATAGTTTCAAGACTTGCCCTCAAGTTTTGGAATTTGTAAAGTTTTCACTTATGAATACTTTAATTCCAAGTTAGCCCTTAGAATTTTAAAAGTTAAAATTCAACCCTTATACTTTATAATATTATAAGTTAATAATATATATATGTATAAGAGTAAAGTCAGTCTTACCGCTAGTACGCCTCATTCACGAAGCCGGTCTATAAGGTGGGTATAAGGTTGTTGCCTATAAAATGGCAACTTAATGGGTGTCCACTCTCACCCACCGCTTGCTTGACTGGTGGAGGGTCGTTAGCCGAACGGGTTTGACAGGACTAGAATTCTCCCTTCATTAAAAGTATTAATGATAATACTAAGTAACTAAACTCTTAATAATACCCAATCTTAGTTACTTAGGAAAAATGTGAATAAGGTGCTAATCCATGAAATTACACTTTACACTTTGTCTAAGTCGTTAGTGGAGCGTGTGTGGTTAACCGGCACACTAACTTGGACTTAACAAGGTAGGTAAAGGGTGACTTAATATTTATCATAGTATCGATGGAGCGTGTGTGGTTAACCGGCACATCGATTGAGGGGTAATTTATTAAGGGTACCAAGTGATTTGCATGGTTACTTCACACCTTGTTTTGTGATCCTCGGCATCCCAGTCACAAAACCTGAAGGGCACACTCGAGATTGAAACATGCCTTTGAAAAGTTCAATGAATCTCAAAGATCTAGGAGTTTCAAAACCAATTAAAACCTAATAATACATTTCGTTTATCTTGGTGGAAATTGGTGAATCGTCATTCACCTACCTTCAAATATTTTATAGCTTGGATTACGGCATACCTCTTCTAAGTTATAAAATAGTTTGTTGGGTCCTAGCCTTAATATTTCATATTGGGTGTCATATTAAGGACTTTAAATCAACTATCTTGAATATCTCCCAAAAGATGTCTGGTTTAGACACCTATGATCTTTCCAAATCTCTTGAAACAAGGTTTCCTAATGAAGATGATGTCCCATGGATATCATACTTCTTCACCTCTTCAAATTATTCTCCCTAACCCACAAGTTCTTGAAAAGTTTAAGGTCACTCAGGCCCTATTGGCAAGGCAAGGTCTAGGTGTGGTCACATCTTGGAGATGTAGTCACATATTGACAAGCCGGGAGAGTTGGGTGTCAAAGTCTTGAGAAAGTTGGTGGTTCAACTACTTTCTGAGTCACATAGTGAGTTCTTTTGGAACACCTATGAAAAAGACTATGACAAGACCCTTAATGATCTTATCTATTTGTTAAGATCAACTTCCTTAATACTTGATGGACGTTGACAATAGTGACACAGGAAATCCAGTAAAGCATTCTCTTCCCAATGGAAAGGGATCGGCCATAGTCAATTCGGTTGACCAAATGGTAAAGAGAAAAGCTAAGTCTGTGATAGTCCTGTGTGTCTTTATCAAAGGGTCCATATGTTTATATTGCCAAAGAAAGGGGCATTGGTTGCGAAGCTGCCAAAATTTACCTAAGGATGTTAAAGTCAATAAGTTTGACTCTACTTCAGGTAAAGTCCACTATCTAACTCTGTTAAGTTTCTATTCTGAGATTCTTGATACATGATGTGACTGGGTCACATGGTGATGTTTTAAGAATGAAAGAAAAGTGAAGAAACTTAAAGAAAGAATATGCTGAATCTGATGGCGTAGATGGATTTCTATCGCGTAGTTTGAAGATCGGATTCTTGAGCTACTTCTTAGGAGTTATGAGATATTGCTTAAGGAATAGATAACAACAAGTTTTCATATGGATTGTAAGGATAAGTTTTTCCGCAAAGTTTTAAAATAAAAGAAAATTTTTTATTTTATTTATTTTAAAATATCCTTACAATGGCATTTGAGGAAAAATTGTTGCTTATATGATTCCATTAAGAGCAAGAGTGGAAATATGAAATTGATTCTTTCATTTGTGGTAATGTCTAAATTTACCAAATAAGGAAAGATTCTCATCATCCAAGTTTCAAGTGGACCGGAACTTGGAATCATGCAAGTTGTATAGCATGATGAATGAGAACTTTCAAGTTTTGGAAAAATTAAGATTAATTACTTATTCACATGGATGTGTGAGTCAAGTAATGGACTAAGGGATCGAGTACATAGTCTTGTTCACTGATTTAGTCCACCACAAAAGTTTGATAAGACTATTCGTCATAGTTTACTAAAGCTCAGTAAATATGATTATACTTACAAGCTTAAGTGTAACTCTGAGACATTGGAAAAAAGGTTCCAATGTAAGGCAGAGCGAATAAGAAGAATCAAATTAGGCAGAAGGATAAAAGTCTCTCAAATCTGAAAAGATAGGAGAGTACTTTAGTATCAGTTTTGTGATCATCTTAATGATTAAGAAACCATATCACAATTAGTTCTCTAAGGAAATCTTAGTGCATTCTTATGACTAAGAAGAGGGATCTTGAATTGTTGAAATGGTTAAATCAAGAAGATGAGTCATACTTCGTTCCAATACAAGTCTTAGAGTCATACTCCAAGATTGTAACTTGAGTGACATGTCTCAAAAGAAGGTTTAAAACACTTGTCAAATGTAAGAGAAAAAGTTTTCTACTCTTGTACATTTGAAATTGGTAAGTTGTGATGTTTTGGATAAAACAAAGACCAACTTAGGCCAATTGTGTGAAGTGTTTGTCTTGATTAGAATCCTCACTATCTCTTGGATATTTGACAAGGGAGTCTTATAGGTCAAGAGGACAGTGGGAGTCTTAAAGGTCTTGAAAGTCTCAAGAACTAATCAAGAATAAAACCTAAAGTTCTTCTCTAGCACACAATTTGAGGTTTATAATCTATTGTGTTGACATATTCTGTGCCCATTCCAGTTAAAGTTGGTTTTTCATATGAGTTCTTAGAGTTCTCAATTTGTTGCACAACAACTTGGAAGCAATGGCAGGCCCTTGAGCTGCCAGGTGGCAAGAAGTTAAGATTGAGTTCGGTCCATATGAGTTTGGATTTGTCATTATCTTTGTCTTGTGATTATGGTTTTGACAATTCACATGGATAAGAACACATACACCAGTAAATCTAAGTGTCATAAGGTTTCTCTCCGATTCATGGAAATGATGGTGAGGAAACACTTTCACTAAGTAGATTTTAGCTAGATAGCAATTGTGATATTTGCATTCTCAAAGTCGTTAGTGGAGCGCGTGTGGTTAACCGGCACACTAATATGGACTTGTGAGAAGTGGCAAAAAGGTCTAACCATTATGATTACGGCATACCTCTTCATAATTGTTTAGATACACAAGTGTGCTATCTAAGGGAAGGTGTATGATTTTGATAAAGACTTATCAAAACAATCTAGTATCAGAAATCTGAACTTTGGTAAGCAAGTCAGCTGATTTCTGAGTACATGTCAAAGCTAGTGGGAGCATAAGTGTTATGCTAATAATCATCATGTTAGTGGGAGCATGATAATTATGATAAGTATTGCAAGTTAGCAATGTTAATTATAGAAAACAAAAAATTTCAATTGGGAAAAAGTTGTTTTGCTATAATTAAGGGAGAGGAAATTATACTTCATATCAAATCTATAAGGTTTAGATCTGAGGTTTTAATCATTTAGTCAAGGATATATATATGAATTTCATGTTGGAATGGCTCAACATAAGGAAATTCTGTATATGAGTTCATTATTTGCGTTCTAAAATTCGATTATGATTACGTCATCCCTTTTCATAATCTGAATTATGAGAACTTGGCAAATTGAAATGGAAATGTTATAGCAAAAGACTGGTTTAGTCTTTATGTGAGACATCATGAATCGTGTCCCATATGCTTCAGATATAGGATCGATTACATGTGCTATAATCATCCGTTCTAAAATTTTCCAAATGCCTGGGGCATTAAGAAGGGAAAAGGTTTAGAACTGGATATGACTAAAAGGATTAAACAATTGTCGAGGACAATCTAAGGTTTACCAAAGATTGGTTGCTCAAGGACAGTTGGAAGTATAGTGATAATTCTGGAAGGACCATATTGACATAGTCTGTAAGGAGGCAACTCCTTTTCAGAAGTGATAAGTCAGAATGGAATCTGGAAATGTTTCAAAGTTAAGGTTTTTTAATCTATGTAAGATTAAGGAAACTTAATGCAAGAAGGATGTTTCCAAGGAGTTGATCTCCTTTGGAATACTCTGTAATGATTGTTGCCAAGTCTTTGTGAGTGTGTGCATAATCGTTACAAGAGGATCAATGCATATAAGTTTAGAATCTAACAGATTCCAGTAAATGGCATGAATTTGGAATTCTTGCATTTGCAGTAAGGATTTGGGAGTGTGAAAAGAGAATCATTGAAGTTATGTTCAATGGATCTAGTTCACAAAGTAAAGATCATAGACAAACATAGTATACATACTTGGTGTGTGGCATGACTAGTGTTTAGAAAACATAGTGTACATGCTTGGAGCATGGGACAACTATTGTTTTAAATTCAAGAATAAAGTTGATAGCTGAAACAGTATACAATGAATAATGAGTAATCATATGGTGATAAATAAAAGGTGTTTTATTTATATTCATAAGTTCTGAGACCATATTGGATTCAATTATTATTGTGTTTCACTTTGCATGTTTTGACTTCCCGAATAAACTGGGTTATTCTTCCGGAATGACTAAGTTATTCAAACCATCCACAGTCGGTCATATTTTGGAAGTAGATATGAATTAAGACTGTCATGATGGGTTGTAGAGGTCTAAGGTGTTGGACAAGGCTACAACAATCATGAGTGCTCATAAGTTCTGAGTATTGGATTCAACCCGCGCTCATTGGAATCACTTCATGGATTTTATCACGAGTGATCATGAGACGATAATATCTTATATTCTTCAAACCTAGAGATATGAGTTGTTACTATGAGTTGATAGTACATTGATTGCACGAAACCGCATTTGGTAACTCTGTGCTATAAAACGTGCCTTTGTGTATGATTCAACAAGTAGTAGAACAAGCCATATGAGTCGAAGTTTATCCGTTCCTTTTACCTTCGGGATAAAAGCGATATCTGTGGGCCCCTCGATGATTTGATGATGACAAATGGAAGTGCTCGGCCGGGCCAGGACTGATTTGATTTGTTCAATTAGTCAGTCGTCATAAATCGGAAATCGGGAAACAACAAATGGACAGAGAGAATGATTATAATCCATGTCTCAGTCCATATGATATCTAGAATGGAGGAATATATGATCCCTTATCTAATGGACAAGTCACTGACAAAGGTCAGAGTTCATCGACAAGGTCAGAGTTCGACAGAAGCTTTTGAGAGCTACGATTGCCGGTTGGTTCCTGAAGTCATACGCAATAATAGTTTTAGACTTATCCAAGTGGGAGACTGTTGGATTAATGTCTAAGTCCATAACTATATTTGGTAAGACTTGACCCGACCCGGCATGGTCCATTTGGGTTGCATACCATCATGCACTTGAATGAGAGAAATAAGACACTTATGGTTATTAATATATTATAAGTTCTAGTATATTAATAATAAGAATAATAAGATTATTTAATTAGTATTGATCAAGAATTAATCTAGGATTAATTAAGTGATCAAAAGAAGACTAATTAAATATATGGGTTGATTGTGTAAATCATCCATACTTGTATAGTGGGCTAATGCTCCATGGATAATCAAGTTGGGCTAAAACCCATAGGATGGTCCATGGATGCTCCATGGTGTATTTGAACCCATGGATCCAAGGAAATGGAAAGTCATGACAATTAGGGTTTTCACTAATTGTATAACTATATAAGCATCTTATTATTGAGGAAAAATTGGCCACTAGTGTGTGTGAAGAAAGGGCTAGCCGATTTTGGTGAGTGTAGAATTCTCTCAAGTCATTCTAAGTGTTTTGATGATTGTGATTCCATTTGAGGTGTCACACTTGGGGCACTAAGCACTCAAGCTTCATGAAGACTTTCTACATCAAGAGGTATGTATTCTATCTTGTTACATTCATTGTTTTGTATGCTAGATTAGGATAATACCTTGGAAGTTCTTATTTGCATGTATAATAGAGAAAACATAGATCCAAGGTATTTAGGGTTGCATGTACACTTAGGAGTGTTAGAATGCTCAAAACCCAACAACATGTACTCTATCTCTAGCCAAAAATAAGCTACCCTATGGCAGACTCTCACAAACTCCCCTCTTCTACCTACTCACTCTCAAGCATCTCATGGCAGCAGAAATCCTCCTAGGCTAAGGCATCACAAATGAGCCACTCTAGTCCTAATATAAATACCTAGCCTACTCTAGCATGCATATCATATTATAACATATCTCATATCACATAGCGTAAGGGTACTTTGGGAAATAACCGTTCGGGCGCTGGCTGATCGTACACACTGCTTCCTCCTGCTGTTCTCAAATCCTTTTACTCTTAGGAAAATTGTTTATTTTCGTGAAACTTTCTCAAGTCCTCAGTTTGAGTTCAAACACACCCGAAGGTGAATCCGAATCCCTCAAACCAAGGCTCTAATACCAAATTGTAACACCACATTTTTCAAAACAAAATTTTCATTTTTAATTAATTAAATATCTCATCCATATTACTCAAAAACATAAAATAAGTGTTCTCAAAAAAACATAAGTAATAATATCAATCCCCAGAATCACAAAACATAGTCTCTACTGGTGTGTACGAATCATGTCAGCGCCTTCCCGCGATCATCACTGGTACCTGAAACACATGCAAAAAACACTGTAAGCATAAATGCTTAGTGAGTTCCCCAAAATACCACATACAACATATAAGCCACACGAGGCTAGAACTCTGGTTGCCTTCCGGCCATATAACTCTGTGGGACCCTCCAGTCCCATAACTCCGTGGACCCTGTGGTCCTAACTCTATGGACCTTCCGGTCCTAACTCTGAATCATGCACAGTCAAACACATAATAACCATATCACATAGATAACACATAAAATACTCTATCACATAGCTCTAGTTACCACTCTAGGTAAGTATAGTGAGAAGACTCACCTCGGGAATCTCGGTAGAATCTCGAACTCAGAAATACTGGCCTAACCTTTGCCTAGTCACAATAATAAATTACACTAAGTAAATGTCTATTCACAAAACTACATATAATCTGAATTAAAATCCCTAGAAGGGTAAAAAACCATTCTACCCCTCTCACAGGCCCATAGGCCCAATAATTGACAAACCCTAAAAGTCAACTATCCAACTTGACCAGACTCGCGGAGTGCATACAACGACTCAGCAAGCCCCAACATCCCCATAGACTCTTCCCTCATCCAGGCCTCCCTCGACTCACTGAGTCACCCCTCCACTCACCAAGTCACCACTTGAGTCAGATCTCGGGGCAACCCGATCCGACTCATCGAGTCTTCACATTGACTCGACGAGTTTTGTCCATGAACTTGCTTAAACAACCTCCTGAGGTCATATCTGCTTCACAAAGTCATAGATTTATCCCTCAAATACTCAAAAGTCACGTAAAGGTGCAACCTTTACGTGCATGTAAGCCATATCAAGCTTCAAATGGAGAAATAACACTAGAAATGGCAACCTAATATCCAATTCTCTATTTTCTTGCAAAAAGCAGGAAGATAATGATTCTAGGGACCTCTCATGGTCCAGATCCGATGCTATCCATACCAAAGGGACCTTATACTTCACTAGATCTCACAATTTCATAAGGGAAAAACCCTAAAACTATGAAATCTACCATATAAACGTGAAATGAGAAGAATTATACCTCCAAAGACAATATCCCAGGAAGATTAGCTCCAAACCAAGCTCCCTTCACGTTCTATATGGGTCCTCTCTTCTTCCTCTAGGAATATCTCCCCACAAATGAAGATTATAAGCTCTCTTTAGCACTCAAGCCTTTCTCTCTGCTCTAGGGTTTCTCAGGAACAAGGTGGCCACAAATGGAGGCCATAAGGTTCCTTAAATAGGCTCCCAAACCCGGGGATTAGGGTTTTCTTAAACAGCACGGACTCGGCGAGTCAGATACCCGACTCATCGAGTCTGGTCGCGAAACCGCGTCAATCGATAAGGCACGACTCGACAAGTTGAGGCACCAACTCGCTGAGTTCCCCAATAAAAATTAAAATTTAATGAATAATATTACATACCCAAACTCCAGCTATTACAGTAGGACTCCCAACTCGCCGAATCCATGCACAAAACCATAAAACTTAAATAAATTAAGTAGTATCTGCAATAGGTATTACAAAAGGGGTAAGGTACAAAAGCTAGAGCAAGAGCTCTGGAATCTTACGATTAAAGACTCTGACATCGCCACCTACACTACTAGATTTAATGATCTAGCAGTATTATGTCCCAGGATGGTCACCCCGGAATGTAAAAAGGTGGAGCGATACATCGGGGGACTATCCCCCTAGATTCAAGGAAATGTGATATCTTCAAATCCATCCGCTTTTGACAGTGCTAAGTGCCTGACACAAACACTTGTGGATCTTGGAATCCGCCAGGGCTTTATGATGACCACCCTCGAACAAGCAAAAAGAGGAGACAACAAAAAGAAATTTTGGAACAAGAGGAAGGGACAGTCGGCACAAGAGCCTGCAAAGAAGTAACAAACTGCGGTAGTCCACGCTGCTATACCACTCCAGCATCGGCCAAGCCATATGTTGGCACTCTCCTAAAATGCGATAAGTGCAACTTTCACCATTATGGATCCTGTCGAGAGATGCACTGCATTAATTGCAATAAGAAGGGGCACACTGCCCAATTTTATAAGGCACCGGCACAACAAACCACTCAAACCACTAATGTCGGAGTGAGCTAGGCTTGCTACAGATGTGGTGAAACGGGACAATTCAAAAGGAATTTTTTGAAAGCGAGCAATGTCGGATGAGTGGGAAGAGTGTCAATAATGGGACCAGAGGAGGCCGTGAATGAACCTACTATGGTGACCAATACGTTTCTACTCAATAACTCATATGCATGCATACTATTCGATAGTGGTGCAGAGAAAAGTTTCATGAGCCAAAAATTTAAACACTTTCTTAAACAGAATGCCTAATCACTAAAAGACATCTTCATCGTAGAAATGGCAAATGGAAAGGCAGAGAGCACTAACGATATACATACATATATATATATATATATATATATATATATATATATATATATATATATATATATATATATATATATATACATATATATATATATATATATATATATATAGGATGTACCCTTACTCTAAACAACTACTCTTTCCAAATCGACCTGATGCCAGTCACAATAAAAAGTTTCGAAATCATCATTGGCATGGATTAGTTAAGTCCTCACCATGCCGATATCCCGTGTTATGAAAAATCCATTCGCTTAAATCTGCCAAGTAGCGAAACCCTCTTCATTTATGGCGACAAACCCGACACGAACCATCACATCATTTCTTGCGTCAAGGCTCAAAAGTATCTTCGCAAAGAATACTATGCCTTCTTAGCTCACGTGGTTGATATGAAACAAAAGGTAAAATACATCAAGGATATTCCCGAAGTCTGTAACTTCCCTAACATATTTCCCGAAGATCTCTTAGGAGTACCACCCGAACGCCAAGTCGAGTTCAGAATCGACTTGATTCCTGGAGCTATCCCCGTAGCCAAATCCCCATACCGCTTACCACAAGAAGAAATGCAGGAACTACCCAGTCAACTGAACGAACTGCTAAGCAAAGGATTCATCAGACCGAGCTTCTCGCCTTGGGGAGCACCAGTCTTGTTCGTGAAGAAGAATGATGGATCGTTTTGCATGTGCATAGACTATCGGAAACTAAATAAACTCACCATCAAAAGTCGATACCCTTTACCTCGAATCGAAGTCCTCTTCGACCAATTACAAGGAGCAAGTTTCTTCTCAAAGATCGACCTAAGATCCAGATACCACCAGTTGCGAGTCCAGGAGGAAGATATTTCCAATACCACATTCAGAACTTGCTACGGTCAGTACGAATTCGTAGTAATACCCTTCGGATTAAAAAATGCACCTGCAGTGTTCACGGACTTGATGAACCGTGTGTGTCGACCTTACTTACACAAATTTGTAATAGTTTTTATCGACGACATACTATTCTACTCCCGAAGTAAGGAAGAACACAGTTAACACCTGCGAAAAGTTCTGGAAACATTAACGTCGGAGAAGTTGTATGCGAAGTTCTCAAAATGTGAATTTTGTATTCAAAGGGTTGATTTCTTAGGTCACGTTGTTAGCGAGGAAGGGATACATGTGGATCCCACCAAAATCAAAGCAATCGTAAACTGGGCGACACCAAGAACTCCAACTGAGTTTCGTTAATTCTTAGGCCTCGCTGGCAACTACAGGAGGTTTATACAAAACTTATCTAAGATTGCAAAGCCACTCACCACCCTGACTCGGAAGGATGTAACCTTCAACTAGGAGGAGAAACAAGAAACCGTTTTTAAAACACTAAAATGAGCTCTATGCAACGCTTCAATCTTGTCCCTCCCAGAAGGGACATGAGATTTTGTAGTTTACTGTGATGTATACAAGCAAGGGCTAGGTTGCGTTCCTATGCAACGAGGAAAGGTCATTTCCTATGCCTCAAGACATCTTAAGAATCAGGAGGTCAAATATACAACACATGACATCAAGCTAGGAGCAGTAGTATTTGCTCTAATGATCTGGAGGCACTACCTTTATGGTACGAAGTGTATAATCTGTTGGATTAATGTCTAAGTCCATAACTATATTTGGTAAGACTTGACCCGACCCGGCATGGTCCATTTGGGTTGCATACCATCATGCACTTGAATGAGAGAAATAAGACACTTATGGTTATTAATATATTATAAGTTCTAGTATATTAATAATAAGAATAATAAGATTATTTAATTAGTATTGATCAAGAATTAATCTAGGATTAATTAAGTGATCAAAAGAAGACTAATTAAATATATGGGTTGATTGTGTAAATCATCCATACTTGTATAGTGGGCTAATGCTCCATGGATAATCAAGTTGGGCTAAAACCCATAGGATGGTCCATGGATGCTCCATGGTGTATTTGTACCCATGGATCCAAGGAAATGGAAAGCCATGACAATTAAGAGTTTACCCTAATTGTGTAACTATATAAGCATCTTATTATTGAGGAAAAATCGGCCACTAGAGATAGTGAAGAAAGGGCTAGCCGATTTTGAAGAGTGTAGAATTCTCTCAAGTCATTCCATGTGTTTTGATGATTGTGATTCCATTTGAGGTGTCACACTTGGGGCACTAGGCACTCAAGCTTCATGAAGACATTCTACACCAAAGAGGTATGTATTCTATCTTGCTATAGTTATTGTTTTGTATGCTAGATTAGGATAATACCTTGGAAGTTCTTATTTGCATGTATAATAGAGAAAACATAGATCCAAGGTTATTAGGGTTGCATGTACACTTAGGAAGTGTTAGAATGCTCAAAACCCAACAGTGGTATCAGAGCCACGGGTTGTTTTCTGTTATATTGATGCAAATATTTTATTTTCAAAGTTGAAAAAAAAAACATGAAGTTTGTCAAATTTTAAGATAATTACTTGTTCTTGTGAAAAACTAATTATTTGTAAAATTTGAATAATTTGCTTTATGAGTTGAATTAGGTCAAATTTAATAAAAGATAAAATAATATGATTATTTTATTAGTTTTAAAAGTTTGATCTAAAGAGTTTTATTTTTTTTTGAAACCTCCATAAGTTATGGATATGAAAAGGTTTTAAAAAAAAAATTGATTCAAAGTTTTTTTGGAGTTACAAAATTTGGTGTTAATGTTTTAAAGGATTCCATAACTTAAGAATAAGTTATGGATCACCAAAAGTTTTTTGTGTTACCTTGTTTTATGAGTGAATTTAGATTAATGAATAAAATTATGTGATAGTTGGTTTTAATCCAAATTAATCTAAGAATTGATTCTAAAATGTGTTTTTGTAACTTGTCCTCAAGTTATATGAAAAGTCACATTTAAGAATCATAAAACTCATAAAAATTGGCAAAGGTTACAAAAATGAAGAGTCTAGTTCTAATTAAATGGTTTTATGACTCCATAACTTGTCCTCAAGTTATGGAGGACCAAGAGTCTCTTCATTTAATAAAATAAAATAAAATAAAAAAAAGGTGTAACCTTAATTAATTCCATAAGTTATAAAATAAAGAAAAGTTAATTCTTTTATTAGTTTAAAGTCTTCCATAACTTGTCCTCAAGTTATGGAACTTGAAGAGTTTTTGGATTAAAACTACTTTAAACACATAAGTTATGGAATTAATTAGTTTTGAATAGTTTCAAGACTTGCCCTCAAGTTTTGGAATTTGTAAAGTTTTCACTTATGAATACTTTAATTCCAAGTTAGCCCTTAGAATTTTAAAAGTTAAAATTCAACCCTTATACTTTATAATATTATAAGTTAATAATATATATATGTATAAGAGTAAAGTCAGTCTTACCGCTAGTACGCCTCATTCACGAAGCCGGTCTATAAGGTGGGTATAAGGTTGTTGCCTATAAAATGGCAACTTAATGGGTGTCCACTCTCACCCACCGCTTGCTTGACTGGTGGAGGGTCGTTAGCCGAACGGGTTTGACAGGACTAGAATTCTCCCTTCATTAAAAGTATTAATGATAATACTAAGTAACTAAACTCTTAATAATACCCAATCTTAGTTACTTAGGAAAAATGTGAATAAGGTGCTAATCCATGAAATTACACTTTACACTTTGTCTAAGTCGTTAGTGGAGCGTGTGTGGTTAACCGGCACACTAACTTGGACTTAACAAGGTAGGTAAAGGGTGACTTAATATTTATCATAGTATCGATGGAGCGTGTGTGGTTAACCGGCACATCGATTGAGGGGTAATTTATTAAGGGTACCAAGTGATTTGCATGGTTACTTCACACCTTGTTTTGTGATCCTCGGCATCCCAGTCACAAAACCTGAAGGGCACACTCGAGATTGAAACATGCCTTTGAAAAGTTCAATGAATCTCAAAGATCTAGGAGTTTCAAAACCAATTAAAACCTAATAATACATTTCGTTTATCTTGGTGGAAATTGGTGAATCGTCATTCACCTACCTTCAAATATTTTATAGCTTGGATTACGGCATACCTCTTCTAAGTTATAAAATAGTTTGTTGGGTCCTAGCCTTAATATTTCATATTGGGTGTCATATTAAGGACTTTAAATCAACTATCTTGAATATCTCCCAAAAGATGTCTGGTTTAGACACCTATGATCTTTCCAAATCTCTTGAAACAAGGTTTCCTAATGAAGATGATGTCCCATGGATATCATACTTCTTCACCTCTTCAAATTATTCTCCCTAACCCACAAGTTCTTGAAAAGTTTAAGGTCACTCAGGCCCTATTGGCAAGGCAAGGTCTAGGTGTGGTCACATCTTGGAGATGTAGTCACATATTGACAAGCCGGGAGAGTTGGGTGTCAAAGTCTTGAGAAAGTTGGTGGTTCAACTACTTTCTGAGTCACATAGTGAGTTCTTTTGGAACACCTATGAAAAAGACTATGACAAGACCCTTAATGATCTTATCTATTTGTTAAGATCAACTTCCTTAATACTTGATGGACGTTGACAATAGTGACACAGGAAATCCAGTAAAGCATTCTCTTCCCAATGGAAAGGGATCGGCCATAGTCAATTCGGTTGACCAAATGGTAAAGAGAAAAGCTAAGTCTGTGATAGTCCTGTGTGTCTTTATCAAAGGGTCCATATGTTTATATTGCCAAAGAAAGGGGCATTGGTTGCGAAGCTGCCAAAATTTACCTAAGGATGTTAAAGTCAATAAGTTTGACTCTACTTCAGGTAAAGTCCACTATCTAACTCTGTTAAGTTTCTATTCTGAGATTCTTGATACATGATGTGACTGGGTCACATGGTGATGTTTTAAGAATGAAAGAAAAGTGAAGAAACTTAAAGAAAGAATATGCTGAATCTGATGGCGTAGATGGATTTCTATCGCGTAGTTTGAAGATCGGATTCTTGAGCTACTTCTTAGGAGTTATGAGATATTGCTTAAGGAATAGATAACAACAAGTTTTCATATGGATTGTAAGGATAAGTTTTTCCGCAAAGTTTTAAAATAAAAGAAAATTTTTTATTTTATTTATTTTAAAATATCCTTACAATGGCATTTGAGGAAAAATTGTTGCTTATATGATTCCATTAAGAGCAAGAGTGGAAATATGAAATTGATTCTTTCATTTGTGGTAATGTCTAAATTTACCAAATAAGGAAAGATTCTCATCATCCAAGTTTCAAGTGGACCGGAACTTGGAATCATGCAAGTTGTATAGCATGATGAATGAGAACTTTCAAGTTTTGGAAAAATTAAGATTAATTACTTATTCACATGGATGTGTGAGTCAAGTAATGGACTAAGGGATCGAGTACATAGTCTTGTTCACTGATTTAGTCCACCACAAAAGTTTGATAAGACTATTCGTCATAGTTTACTAAAGCTCAGTAAATATGATTATACTTACAAGCTTAAGTGTAACTCTGAGACATTGGAAAAAAGGTTCCAATGTAAGGCAGAGCGAATAAGAAGAATCAAATTAGGCAGAAGGATAAAAGTCTCTCAAATCTGAAAAGATAGGAGAGTACTTTAGTATCAGTTTTGTGATCATCTTAATGATTAAGAAACCATATCACAATTAGTTCTCTAAGGAAATCTTAGTGCATTCTTATGACTAAGAAGAGGGATCTTGAATTGTTGAAATGGTTAAATCAAGAAGATGAGTCATACTTCGTTCCAATACAAGTCTTAGAGTCATACTCCAAGATTGTAACTTGAGTGACATGTCTCAAAAGAAGGTTTAAAACACTTGTCAAATGTAAGAGAAAAAGTTTTCTACTCTTGTACATTTGAAATTGGTAAGTTGTGATGTTTTGGATAAAACAAAGACCAACTTAGGCCAATTGTGTGAAGTGTTTGTCTTGATTAGAATCCTCACTATCTCTTGGATATTTGACAAGGGAGTCTTATAGGTCAAGAGGACAGTGGGAGTCTTAAAGGTCTTGAAAGTCTCAAGAACTAATCAAGAATAAAACCTAAAGTTCTTCTCTAGCACACAATTTGAGGTTTATAATCTATTGTGTTGACATATTCTGTGCCCATTCCAGTTAAAGTTGGTTTTTCATATGAGTTCTTAGAGTTCTCAATTTGTTGCACAACAACTTGGAAGCAATGGCAGGCCCTTGAGCTGCCAGGTGGCAAGAAGTTAAGATTGAGTTCGGTCCATATGAGTTTGGATTTGTCATTATCTTTGTCTTGTGATTATGGTTTTGACAATTCACATGGATAAGAACACATACACCAGTAAATCTAAGTGTCATAAGGTTTCTCTCCGATTCATGGAAATGATGGTGAGGAAACACTTTCACTAAGTAGATTTTAGCTAGATAGCAATTGTGATATTTGCATTCTCAAAGTCGTTAGTGGAGCGCGTGTGGTTAACCGGCACACTAATATGGACTTGTGAGAAGTGGCAAAAAGGTCTAACCATTATGATTACGGCATACCTCTTCATAATTGTTTAGATACACAAGTGTGCTATCTAAGGGAAGGTGTATGATTTTGATAAAGACTTATCAAAACAATCTAGTATCAGAAATCTGAACTTTGGTAAGCAAGTCAGCTGATTTCTGAGTACATGTCAAAGCTAGTGGGAGCATAAGTGTTATGCTAATAATCATCATGTTAGTGGGAGCATGATAATTATGATAAGTATTGCAAGTTAGCAATGTTAATTATAGAAAACAAAAAATTTCAATTGGGAAAAAGTTGTTTTGCTATAATTAAGGGAGAGGAAATTATACTTCATATCAAATCTATAAGGTTTAGATCTGAGGTTTTAATCATTTAGTCAAGGATATATATATGAATTTCATGTTGGAATGGCTCAACATAAGGAAATTCTGTATATGAGTTCATTATTTGCGTTCTAAAATTCGATTATGATTACGTCATCCCTTTTCATAATCTGAATTATGAGAACTTGGCAAATTGAAATGGAAATGTTATAGCAAAAGACTGGTTTAGTCTTTATGTGAGACATCATGAATCGTGTCCCATATGCTTCAGATATAGGATCGATTACATGTGCTATAATCATCCGTTCTAAAATTTTCCAAATGCCTGGGGCATTAAGAAGGGAAAAGGTTTAGAACTGGATATGACTAAAAGGATTAAACAATTGTCGAGGACAATCTAAGGTTTACCAAAGATTGGTTGCTCAAGGACAGTTGGAAGTATAGTGATAATTCTGGAAGGACCATATTGACATAGTCTGTAAGGAGGCAACTCCTTTTCAGAAGTGATAAGTCAGAATGGAATCTGGAAATGTTTCAAAGTTAAGGTTTTTTAATCTATGTAAGATTAAGGAAACTTAATGCAAGAAGGATGTTTCCAAGGAGTTGATCTCCTTTGGAATACTCTGTAATGATTGTTGCCAAGTCTTTGTGAGTGTGTGCATAATCGTTACAAGAGGATCAATGCATATAAGTTTAGAATCTAACAGATTCCAGTAAATGGCATGAATTTGGAATTCTTGCATTTGCAGTAAGGATTTGGGAGTGTGAAAAGAGAATCATTGAAGTTATGTTCAATGGATCTAGTTCACAAAGTAAAGATCATAGACAAACATAGTATACATACTTGGTGTGTGGCATGACTAGTGTTTAGAAAACATAGTGTACATGCTTGGAGCATGGGACAACTATTGTTTTAAATTCAAGAATAAAGTTGATAGCTGAAACAGTATACAATGAATAATGAGTAATCATATGGTGATAAATAAAAGGTGTTTTATTTATATTCATAAGTTCTGAGACCATATTGGATTCAATTATTATTGTGTTTCACTTTGCATGTTTTGACTTCCCGAATAAACTGGGTTATTCTTCCGGAATGACTAAGTTATTCAAACCATCCACAGTCGGTCATATTTTGGAAGTAGATATGAATTAAGACTGTCATGATGGGTTGTAGAGGTCTAAGGTGTTGGACAAGGCTACAACAATCATGAGTGCTCATAAGTTCTGAGTATTGGATTCAACCCGCGCTCATTGGAATCACTTCATGGATTTTATCACGAGTGATCATGAGACGATAATATCTTATATTCTTCAAACCTAGAGATATGAGTTGTTACTATGAGTTGATAGTACATTGATTGCACGAAACCGCATTTGGTAACTCTGTGCTATAAAACGTGCCTTTGTGTATGATTCAACAAGTAGTAGAACAAGCCATATGAGTCGAAGTTTATCCGTTCCTTTTACCTTCGGGATAAAAGCGATATCTGTGGGCCCCTCGATGATTTGATGATGACAAATGGAAGTGCTCGGCCGGGCCAGGACTGATTTGATTTGTTCAATTAGTCAGTCGTCATAAATCGGAAATCGGGAAACAACAAATGGACAGAGAGAATGATTATAATCCATGTCTCAGTCCATATGATATCTAGAATGGAGGAATATATGATCCCTTATCTAATGGACAAGTCACTGACAAAGGTCAGAGTTCATCGACAAGGTCAGAGTTCGACAGAAGCTTTTGAGAGCTACGATTGCCGGTTGGTTCCTGAAGTCATACGCAATAATAGTTTTAGACTTATCCAAGTGGGAGACTGTTGGATTAATGTCTAAGTCCATAACTATATTTGGTAAGACTTGACCCGACCCGGCATGGTCCATTTGGGTTGCATACCATCATGCACTTGAATGAGAGAAATAAGACACTTATGGTTATTAATATATTATAAGTTCTAGTATATTAATAATAAGAATAATAAGATTATTTAATTAGTATTGATCAAGAATTAATCTAGGATTAATTAAGTGATCAAAAGAAGACTAATTAAATATATGGGTTGATTGTGTAAATCATCCATACTTGTATAGTGGGCTAATGCTCCATGGATAATCAAGTTGGGCTAAAACCCATAGGATGGTCCATGGATGCTCCATGGTGTATTTGTACCCATGGATCCAAGGAAATGGAAAGCCATGACAATTAAGAGTTTACCCTAATTGTGTAACTATATAAGCATCTTATTATTGAGGAAAAATCGGCCACTAGAGATAGTGAAGAAAGGGCTAGCCGATTTTGAAGAGTGTAGAATTCTCTCAAGTCATTCCATGTGTTTTGATGATTGTGATTCCATTTGAGGTGTCACACTTGGGGCACTAGGCACTCAAGCTTCATGAAGACATTCTACACCAAAGAGGTATGTATTCTATCTTGCTATAGTTATTGTTTTGTATGCTAGATTAGGATAATACCTTGGAAGTTCTTATTTGCATGTATAATAGAGAAAACATAGATCCAAGGTTATTAGGGTTGCATGTACACTTAGGAAGTGTTAGAATGCTCAAAACCCAACATAATCTTCACGGATCATAAGAACCTCCAGCACATCTTCGATCAAAATAAACTCAACATGAGGCAGCGACGATGGGTAGAACTCGGGGCGCCGGGTAAAGTCATTAACAATGACTATCCATTCACACCTATCCACACAGATCAAAGAGGCTCAACTAGAAGCCTTGAAACCCGAGAATGTGGCAGGTGAAATATTAAGAGGAAACGATACCTTGAAGTCAAGGATAACGGAGCTCGCTACCTCATGGATCGAATCTGGATACCGAGATTTGGCGAATACAGAGACCTTGTTATGAACGAAGCCTACAAGACCAGATACTCCGTTCATCCTGGTTCAGATAAGATATACCTGGACCTCAAGAAACCTTATTGGTGGCCAAAAATGAAGTCAGATATTGCTACCTATGTGTGCAAGTTCCTGACTTGCGGCAAGGTCAAGGCATAATACCAGAAGCTTTCGGGTTTAGTACAACAACCAGATATACCCGAATGGAAGTGGGAGCGGATAACCATGGATTTCATAACCAAGTTACCCAAGACGATGAGTGGTCTTGACACCAATTGGTTGAGATTTGACAGCTTGACCAAATTAGCGCACTTCTTACCAATAAAGGAGAGCGACAAGATGGAGAAGTTAACCAAGAAGTATATTAAAGAGATCGTACGATTACATGGCATGCCAATATCCATTATTTCTGATACAGATAGCAGATTTACCTCTCGGTTTTTGTGACAACCTGAAATTTCTATCTTGCACATTTTTCATTATTATCCAAGTTAGCCCTCGTTTTTGCTATCTTCTAACGCGTTTTCGGGTTTATATGAGTGCTCTAGACTTAGTAAAACCTAGATACGAGTCTAAGGATGGATTACGAAGTGTGTAGCATCAATAAGTCGGGCCAAATACACCAAAGGAGGTGTGTGCGGCCGCACACCCGCGTCTGCGGCCAGCCAGCCACACACCCAGCCGCACACACCCTCCAGCCTCACACTTGACCCTATATATTGAACACATAGCCAACCTTACACCCATTTCTCCCACTCTTTCAAAGTTGTAACTTTCTCTCTCTAAAATCTTCACCCAAGAACACTCCAAAGGCATCAAGAACGTGAATTACTCCATCATTTAACTTGGTATAGTGGTAAGACACCTGAATCTAAGCCTAAAACTCATAGTGTTCTTCGTGTTCTTCATCCTTTGAAGGTGTACGGCCGCACACCTTCATAAGGTAGCCGTACACACCTCAAAGACTCTCCATGGTGAAGATGTTGTCCTTCATTTGCTAGTTGGACTTAGTTTTGGCCTTGAAACACCCAAAAATCGACATTTTAAGCTTGAATGAAGAGTGTACAGCCGCACACCCCTATGTACGGCCGCACACTCTCCTGTACGGCTGCACACTCCTGTATGCAACCGTACACACACAATGGCCGCACACCTGGTTGCATACTCACGAAGGTTGAGTTTGTTGGCCTTACACTCAAATCTAATGCCCCACACTCATTTAGGGACTTCAATGGGTGTTTGTAACACTCATTTCTAAGTGTTATCATGTCCCTAATGTGTATCCATGTGTCTATTACTGGTTATATACCCTAAATATATTCATATATGTGTTATTACATGTTAAACTAGGATCCATTTGTGCTCACGACTTTATTCGACACCCGACGATCCTATATCGATCTTGCATCCGAGTCATTCACGTCAGGTGAGTTCATACTCTAAATTAACCTTTTAAATGATTTTAAATTCTTTTATGGGGGGAATACAAGTTGAACTATAGAGTTATTACATCAATCACATGTTACTAATAACTGTATAGCAAAATAGATTTTTGTTTGTCAAACTGCTTTATCCAGCTGAAGATTTTCAAATCTCGTTTTAAAGTATGAATTTTTCTTTTAGATTATCAAAATTTTTCCAAAGGTTTTTCAAAGGTTTTCCAATGGTTTTCCAAGCTTGTTTTATAAATTGACATCAAGTCATAAATTCTTATTCGTAAAGTTTTCCAAGGGTTTTACCAAAACTTCTTTTATGCTTTTATATTGATAAATGCATGCCAGTATATGTATACTTATATAAGTAATGTTTAAAGGACTTAGGAAGGCTAACTCGCTCTACCTCCTTTTCCTTTTTTGGATGTGTAACAACCCGAAGTTGTTCATCGCCGAAAACCCGTTCTACCCGTATAACTCGTCGGAAATCGAAATGTCCCGTTATTGTTTTTGGGCTTAGTTAACTAAAATTATATATTTATTTTCATTCAATGAGGGTCCAAATCATTTAGGAACTCATGAATTTAGCCCAAAACATTTATTTCTTAAGTTTTAGAAATATCCTCGTCGGGTGACGAAAACTCAATCGGGTGCGACCCAAAGCATCGTTTAAGGTCGGTATCGGGTAGAATTCCACCGTGTCCAAGTTTTAGGGACTATATAAACATGTTTTAGCACTCATTTGAAGCTTTTTCCTTCTCTCTCTACTCTCTCTCTAACCTCTCTCCTAAATCCAAAGATTAAGTGTCCAAAACTCAAATTTAAGGCTTCAAATCCTTAAGGTACCTTCCTAGCCTTAATCTATAGCATGTTTAGCTTCCAAATTAGACACCTAATCATAAAATTGGACATTATATGTGAGTTTACGGCCCAGGAGGCAGCCTAGGCCGTAAACACCATTTTGAGGGGTTTTTAGCCCTTAAACTCCTTCCTTAACTCATTTGGACTTTAGGTATGGCTAAGGGACTTCAAGATATGGACTTAGAACACCTAAAACTATAATTTTGTGGACTTTGAAGGAGTTTACGGCCAAGGCATAAGCTTGGGCCGTAAACTCATGAAAATGGTGTTTTTCATGTCTTTAAACCCTTCCAAATCACCCCTACAGCTTAGATATGAATTATAGGACTTTGATTCTTGCATTTGGACATTTGAAACATTAATTTTGAGGGACTTAGATGAGTTTACGGCCAAGGGGAGTTCTTGGGCCGTAAACTCCACAAAACTTGGCATAAATCTCATTCTAAGGTGTTAGAAAGCCATCCAACACCACCAAAAGCCTTGGAATAAATCAAGGGACCAACCAAAAATACTTTGAGGGCCTAAAACACAACATTTATGGGGTTTCTAAGAGTTTACGGCCAAGACATGTTCTTGGGCCGTAAACTCCAAATATTTTGGTGTTAGAATGCAAACTACACACCCCTAAGGCCCTTAGATGAATTTTAGAAGTCCTTTCATGCATGTTTTAGGCCTTGAAACACCTTGGAACACCACACACGAGAGTTTACGGCCATGAAGGGGGTTTCATGGGCCGTAAACTCCACAAATTCCCCAAAAATCCCATGCAAACTCATGTTAGGCCTTGGATTAATTTTACCAATCACATGTGATTTGTTCTAGCACCATTTAGCACCATTTCCTTGAGTAATTAGGAGTTTACGGCCAGGAGCCTATGCTAGGCCGTAAGCTCCCATAAATTAATCATTTTGGTGATTTTAATCCATTCCATGCATTTAGATCAAAGCCTAGAATCATTTCCCATGTCGATGTAAGCCATTTAAGCCATTTAAACACCCAAAACCACACCCACATGAGTTTACGGCCGTAAACTCATGTATGTGTGTGTTTTGTGGTTGTAAACTATTATATTAGTTTACTCATGGGGAGTAAACTCAAGTCCCAAGTCCCTAGTGTCATTTCCCGTCCTTAAACGCCACCCGGGTCCCTCCAAACACTCGTATTGGAGTGTTTTCGCGACTTGAAGCAATTGTCCCTATCCAACAATTAATCTAAGTCCTAATTAGATACAAATGTGTATCTTTACATTATAATTAGGAACCTCGTGTATTTGCAAGCCCCGGATCAACTCTTAGCATCCAAATCGTCATACTTCTCGTCCGGTGAGTTCATACCCCTACGCCTTTTTCATTGTTTTTAACTGTTTTCAGGGGGGAATACAAGCAAACCAAAACTGTTTTCAAATCATAACTTTTATGTATTACAAATAATATCTGGCAATCTTATAAACTCTTTTACTCCTTATGTATTATGTTGAGCATAAGGAATGATTATCAATTACAACTAAATGGATTTTAGTTAAGAAAATAACCAAACTAGTCAAATTATTATGGGAATAATTTGGGGTTCTATGTTTCTCTTTATATCATGTACTGATATCTGTATTAGGTTATTAGATAAACTATGTCTGATTCAGTTTATCTCTATACCATTCGAATGTTTTGCCAGATAGTCTCATTGTATGTAACTATTTTCACTGAATCGTGTCTTAAAGTCTTTGTATGTTTGTTATCATATGAGAATCCTGTGAATAGTTTAATACTAGTTTGTGAGATAGTCACTACCCTTTTATGGATGATCAAGTAAATCCTCTCCGGAAGTGTAACCAGAGTCTCCTGGAGGGAGAGCGAAGAGTTTGTGAATAGATCTATTCGGGACTGACAATCCCACACCTTAACTGCTAGCTACAGTTAGGCGGGCACGCCTGGGGTGACAAATTATGTATATCATTCGACGTCTGACTAACGTCAAGGAGGTCTCGTTGTCATATCAGCATGGTTACCCGACTCACAATACGTATTAATATAAACTTATTCACAGCTAGAATCCATATTCTTGTTCGGGATGGTAATCCCATGGTCTTGTAGTCTGTATCTCGTTCGGGATGGTAATCCCATGGTTTATGTCTATATCTCGTTCGGGATGATAATCCCATGATCTTCAGTCTATATTTTGTTCGGGATGGCAATCCCATGGTTTTGAAACTAAATCTTATACGGGATGATAATCCCATGATTTTATCAAGTTATCTTATATCTAGATTCGGGATAGTGATCCCATGGTTTATCAAACTATTTATACCTACTTTCGGGATAGTGATCCCATGGTTTTTATCGAATTATCTTATAACTGGTTCGGGATGTATTCCCAAGGTTTTCAAAATACTTTCTATTTACAGTTCGTCTAAATTATAGTTTTGTGTATTAAACTATACTATGTGTTATCAAATCAATCTTACAATTAGGAAAATATGGGATTTTCCTGGGGTTAACTTATATCGGTAACAGAACTGTAATGAAAGACAACTTAACTACTTCACATAAGAAAATATGAGATTTTCTTGGATATCAAATCTTTTCAGAAAACTAAAGGAAATCGATACATTTTCACAAAACAAAACCGCTTATGAACTCACCAGCTTTATGCTGATTTTCAAACCGCTTGTATTCTCAGGTCCAAGTTAGTCAGGTACCCGGCGATATCTTTTGGTGAAGACGGAGTGCTCCGAAGACTCGTCTCTTTTGTTCATATAATATATGTATAACTTTGTACAATTTACTTTTGAACCAAATGTAAACTTTCACATATATGTAATGTAATGGTTGTTTACTGTGATTACTATGTACATTGGATTTGATACACAACATGGAGTCAACCCCGGGAACGTTTCCGCCTTTGGTTTTTGGGGTGTGACAGGATGTGGTTCTAGGGTATCGGTTATCCGTCCGAAGGCCGTTTAAATATTAGTTATATATCATGTATACATATATAGTCATAAAGGTTTCCATCAGCCAGTTCATTTCCTTTGGGTAGCAAAGGCATCCTTCCATGATTCATATTCCTAATAAATTAATAACTATTATAAGAATAGTTAGGGGATTATATTTTACTCTCTCTAGTACGAAGAATTACTCAGGAGTCACTTCATTTGTGAGTCTATACTATTACGATATTACTTTAAATAGAATGTGACGTACTATTTCCCGATACGACGCTTCCAAGTGCCATCGTCGTGTAACCAGAGTCTCCTGGAGGGAGAGCGGACATCATGTGTATAGATCTATATGGGACAGACACTGCCGCATCCTGACTGCTAGCTCTAGTTCGAGCCGGTACGCCCATCGATGACATAATGTCACTATACATCGCATGACCTGGAGGGTCATCAAGGATTCAATCGTCAATCAACATGCTTAAATACGAGTTCACATTCAACCCTTTTATTATCCATTCCTTCGTTTTAGACATTGCTAGCTGTATCTTTCATTCAATACTGTCTGGAGTCGGGATTCCCTTGTTTTAGACTTTGCTAGCTGTATCGTTCATTCGATACTGTCTAGAGTCTGTACTTCCTTGTTCTAGACTTTGCTAGCTGTATCATTCATTCAATATTGTTTGGAGTATGTACTTCCTTGTTTTAGACTTTGCTAGCTTTATCGTTCATTCGATACCGTTTGGAGTTTGTGTTTCCTTGTTTTAGACTGAGCCAGGCGTATTGTTCATTCGATACCCTCCTGGAGTCTGTGTTTTACTTATTTTCAGACTTGTAAGGCATCCTGCCTGAAGTCTATGATTTATTTACCTTTAAACTTTACGAGGCGTCCCGCCTAGAGTCTAGGTTTTATTTACTTTTAGCCAGCAGTGTTTCTGCTGAGGAAAAATATGATTCTCCCTTATTATTTTTACTTGAGGTTTTTCAATCAACTCCTTTAAAGTAAAAACTATATTTTGATAATGATAGTACTTTTGGGGAAATTACTCCTTAAACATAAAACAATTGGGTCTTGGTAGAAGACTGCTTCTATTTAGAAAATATAGGATTTTCTGGAAAGGATTCTAATACTCTGTGGATTCTAAAACCACCATCTTTCATGAGGTTATTTTGAATAAAAATGTGTATTTATATTAATGTCATTAAATACTTATGAATTCACCAGCATTATAAAAATGTTGATACTCGCTTTCAAAATAACTTGTATTCTCAGGTCATCGGTAGACAGGTACATCCCGGGAGCTTTTGTGAAGTCAGCCTAGTACCAAGCTGCATCTATGTTATTCTCTGTATTTACTTTGATGTTTCTATGAAATGTAACCTATGTAAAATTATTACTATTAATGCAATGGTTGTTGTACTTTGATTAATATACTACATATGTTGTGACACTTGACATGACGTCCTCCACCCCGGAACGTATTCCGCCGTTCTCGGTTTTGGGATGTGACAGTTTTGGCAATCACTACAGAAGTCCTTGGATCCAAAAAAGACATGAGTACAGCGTACCATCCCCAGACTGACGGGCAAAGCGAGAGAACAATTTAGACGCTGGAACACATGCTGAGAGCTTGTGTTATAGAATTTGGTAAAGCTTTGGATACCCATTTACCATTCATCAAATTGTCATACAATGATAGTTATCACACTAGCATCAAAGTAGCTCCATTTGAAGCCCTATATGGCCCAAGTGTAGATCCCTTTTGTGCTGGGTTGAAGTGGGTGACACACAACTAGCCAAGAGGCATGTTCCTGACAACACTCTCACCGGCCCCGAGGTCATATGAGAAACTACATAGAAGATCGTCCAAATCCGGGAACGACTGAAAGCATCTAGGGACCGACAAAAGAGTTATACGGATAAACGACGAAAGTCGTTGGACTTCCAGGTTGGTGACCACATCCTGTTAAATGTCTCACCGTGGAAAGGAATGATCCATTTCTGGAAATATGGAAAGTTAAATCCAAGGTACATCGAACCATTCGAGATCCTTGCTAGAATTGGCCCTGTGGCTTACAAACTTCAATTACCGCAGGAGCTTAGTAACATACACCCCACTTTCCACATGTCCAATCTAAAGAAGTTTTTGTCCGATGAAACTTTTGTAATCCCACTCAATGAAATCGAGAAAAACGAGAGTCTACACTTCGTAGAGGAACCTGTGGAAATCATGGACAGGGAAATCAAGAGAACGAAACAAAGTCGTATACCAATAGTGAAGGTCCGCTGGAATCCCAAGCAAGGACCAGGGTTCACTTGGGAACGAGAAGACCAGATGAAACAAAAATACCCGTATCTCTTCCCTAGTTCATGAAGTAACCACTTTAGAAATAATTTTGTGACGAAATTCCCTCTAACGGGGGGATAATGTAACAACCGGTTATTTCGGGTCAATAAAAGTCAAAGAAAGTCAAACCAAGGTCATAGCAATTAAACAAAAGACAAATAGTTAAATAGTTTAAATTAAATAAGAAAAATTAATACTTGTTTTAATGTTTTCGGTTTTTTAAATCAAAAACCCAACAAAACCGAACTCAACCCTCGACCGAGAACACCATCTTTTGACCAAGAACCACTCCACGAAGATCCTCATTTGGAACAAAATCGTGCGAGGCCGAGGTCCCACCTAGACCGAAAAACCCTTTGGTCCGAGAACCATTAGACTGAAATCACCTTGGTTCTTGGTTGGAGCCTTAAGCCGAAATCTCTCATTTTAATCGGTGGCACACCATTCAATTAGATAAATTACACATCCCAATGCATGTGTCACATCAATTTTATCCCTATATATATGCTAAACCGAAATCACCATTTCTAATATCATATTCACCTTGAAAGTTACATTATTTTGCTCTCAAAATTCGTAAGACTTCTTCCAATATTCAAACCATATTCAATACCATCTTCAAATCTTCAACAATTACCCAGAAAGTTGTTCTTCAAGATTGAATCCTTAAGAACTTATTGTAAGTTCTTTTATTAAATCTAAGGGTTATACAACACTTTAAATTATTAGTTTATAAAATTTACATATATTATGTGTTAAAAACTATTAGTATTACAACTATTTTCACGTGCTCAAGTTTAACGAACATCCCGAACACTTTGTTAACCAGCCAAGAACACACCCGAAATGAGTTCATACCCCTACATTTTCCAAAAATGTCCCATGTTTTAGGGGGAAATACAAGTAAAACACAAGAAAACTTGTGTTAAAATACAAACCATTGCATTGTTATTTTCACTATATATATATATATATATATATATATATATATATATATATATATATATATGTATATATATATACATATATATGTATATATATATATATATATATATATGTATGTATGTATGTATGTATATATATATATATATATATATATATATATATATGCACATGGATATTAATTTGATTACATCAAAACATTACCCTTTTATAACAAGTTGAGCTAAAAGGGTATAATTATATAAACGTACTTATATAATCATTTCATTTCATTTTATTATCAGGGTAAATTGATAAGAGAATACAAAGGATTTACTCTTTCATATGAAACATTATGGAACATTCACACTACTTTATCCTGTTGGGGATATAGCAATAATTATTTAAAAGAATAATTATTTTCACTTTATGTAAACACTATGAAAGGGTAATACACAATTGCAAGAGAAAGGGATTTTCACTACACTCTACGTAGACTGGTTAATACAAGGTTGTGAGACACTATCTTCACATACTTTCAAGAGTACATGCTAAAGTATTGTATTATAACAACAGTCTCTTGTAGGGAGAGCGTGACACTTGTGTATAGATCTATATGAGACTGACAATCTCACACATAAACTGTTAGCTACAGTTAGACCGGTAGGTCTGGGGTGACAAATGTCGTACCATTCTGACGCCTGAAGAACATCGTACAAGCCACTAGTCGCTAACATGGTTATAATAACTCACATAGGGTATTAACTAATACATTCTGTTTACGGGGCTAACTTACATTCAATTAGATTTATTAAATAATAAAACTATGCTACACTATTTTCCAGTACAATACAGTTTACCATTTCTGGAAACATGCATTCAAAGGATTCGGTTCAGATAACACTACATTACACTGTTTTACAGTATAACTGGTAGTTCAAGATACATACATTCAAAGAATTTTACACAGATACAATTGCAGTATAGTATATTTCAATATACTATAACTCATATTTCAGGAAACATACATACAAATAGTTTTATAATTATTAAAATTACATAATACTACTTTCAAGTGCAACAATATTCATACATTTTGGGTCTTAGGGTACCCAAGACTACAACTCATTTTACAATAAAATATTGAATTTTTTGGCATCACACTCGTTTATTTTACAAGGAAAAACAACAGATTTCTCATGCAAATGCTTATGAACTCGCCAACTTAATTGTTGACACTTTTTCAAAACTACTTGTACTCTCAGGGAATCACTAACACAGGTAACAACAAGCTTTTGAAGATGAGATGCTAAGATATCAGTCAAGTCTAATATCATCATATTATAATTGATTTATGAAACATGTAGCACCCACAAACCATGTAACTTCATCAATTATATTTATGATGGTTGTGTTTGATTTGATCTCTATTATTCAATTGTTATGATACTATACATGAAGTCATCCACCATCGGACGTTTCCGCCGTTTCATTAGTTCGGGGGAGTGACAAGGCATCATCATCCTCCTCTTCCTTCTTCTCATTTATCTGTCTTAACATGCACTCCTTTGCTAGATGATTTTTTTCCATGACAATAATTATAGTCATAGCCGGAGTCGCCAACAAGCATCTTTTCCTTCTTCGTTTCTTCCTTTTGAGAGTTGTTCGCACTCTCATCCTTTACCTTCTCAGAACTTTAACTCCCCAGCCATTTTCGGTTTTTGTTGCGACTAGAATTTTTCTTTGCGAACCACCTTGGGTTGGACAACATTAAAGCATAATCTTCCTTGGAGAGTTCACAATCTTAGAGATCTGACTTCGAACCATCATCATCAACTTTCATTCCTTTTGCCACAAGCACTAAAGAACCCATTCCAGAAACAACCTTTCCTTCACTTGTCACCTCTTCTTCATGTGACCTCAGAATACCAACAAGCTTTGACAAGGAGTAGTTTTTGAACTGCTTGTGTGGTTTAACTGTCGACACCATGGCTTTCCACTCAGACCTTAACCCGTTCATGAACATTACCTTCTTCTCAATCAGTTCACGTTTGATCCTGTGCTTCAGCATCCAGATCAATAGATGGTTGTAGCGGTTGAACGTTTGGTCCGGCTTCTCCCCGGGCTTCCGTACAAAAGCTCCAAACTCCGAAAGTGATAAGGTCTGGATGGAATATTCAAGATCAGCATCGCTTGAATATAGTTCCCTAAGCATGTCCCATATCTCTTTCGCTGTTTCGCAGGAGCGTACTAAGCGAAACGTGTCGGCTGGCAGGGAAAAACGGATGATCCTCATGGATTTAGCATGGATGATTAACTTGTCCTTTCCATCTTTAGGTACATCATCAACTTTAAGAAGAAGATCATTGTACTCTGCTTGAGTCTTGATGACTTTTTTTGTACCTGTGTAAGCAAACGACTCCTTGGTTATTGCATCCCATATCAATGAATCATTATCTTCCAGACCCAGCACGTAATCTTCAAAGTGAAGGGCCCACACTTCATAATAGTTAGGAAATAGAATAGGCATCCTTGTTTTAGAGCCAATGCCACTTGATAGATTGATTGATTTAGCATTAGAATCGTCAGACTTCATGTTGTTGATTTAATGAAAACTTGTATAAACCAGATGTACAAACCTAGAATCGAGTTTAAGGTAAAATAGAGATCAAGATTCAACATCTATAATCGATGAAATCGAAAAAGATGGCAAAATCAGATCCTATTAAAGCGGAAACCCTAATAGCTCTTTTAACAAAAGTGATGCATATGGATTACATAGTCTCCTGCTCTGATACCAATTGTTGAGAATTAATATACAGTGATCAAATAGATTCAACTGGTAAAAGAATCGAGAACACAGAATGAATATCAAACATGTCATATGATTAAATATCACAACCTTAGAAGAGCTCGATAAAGAACTGCTACTGTAAAGGCTTGTAGGGTTTACAAAAGACGATTACAAGATATAGTGCATGCATGCAACTTAAATAGATAAACCCTAAAAATAAATAACGGCTTGACAGGCTTAACCCGGATACAAAATGACTAAAATATAACCACAATGATGCAACACATAAGGCCCAGCAATCTCCCCATTTGCATCAATTGAGGTAGGAGACCTTCACTGTGGATTTCACTTCTATACTTCGAAAAGTTTTGAAATGACGCTGAGCAGAGCTTTGCGAACTTGGATGTAGCACAGGATCATATCCGAGAAGCACTTCTTATCTCCTTTGCTATTCCTTCTTCATTTACTCATAAAGTCCAAGATGTATTGCAGGCAAGAAATGGTTTATAAATGCTTATCATCAAGATAAAAGCAAACTTTATGGAAGTCAACATCACTTCTCTCTTTCATTTGAAATGCTAAGCACCAGCCATCCTTTCGTATCTTCCCCGGCTTCATTCTATCAAAGTCTTCAGGAGCATATTTGGGGAGCGTAGATGGCTTCTTGCACAGAAAAAATGTTATCTGAATGTCCATCTTGCCAACCTCTTGAATGTATGAGATTAACATTCGTTTGAGATGAGCAACATGTTGAACAACATAATCCAGTCGTATGGGTTCAGGCAAGGTAGATCAGTAAGTGTAAATTTGCATACCAAACTCATAGAACCTCTAGCAACCTTAAATCGAGCATTCGGGAAGCTATCAGTTTCGATTGCACATGTAACTTCACAAAGGTTATCATCTTTTTACTCCAGGTTTCATAATGTGGCTTCATCGTGTTTCAAGTAGAACGAGAAGAGAAAATGGTATGCACTGTTGTCTGTCAAAGGGACGTTCACAACTTTGATGAAGCTACAAAACTTGAAAGCCTTCGGTGTTATTGGTAGATGAAGCTGTGAATCTTATGTGTTCTAGACGTCAAAGGAAACAATAGCCTCTAACCAATATTGGCTTGGAATATCCACAACCTCGCTCATTATTCACTCCAAAGTCCACAATGGAAGTAAAAGCTTTAGGCTTTCCAATATTGCCTTCTTTTATGCTTCTACTTCTCTGACAATCCTATTGTATTCATCCATTTGAGCTTCACGAGCGTTCCTTGTTTTTAACTCATGCTCATCAGGCTCTTCTTCTTCTCTATCATCAACGATTCTTTCATCATTGAGCTTCTCTTTGCCTTTCGAATCCGACGTTACATTATCCTTCTGTTCGTTTTCTAACTTTGGCTTAACTGTTGGCTTCATGGTTGTAACTGTTGGTCTCGAGGTGTCTTTCTTTGATGGCTTCACAGTTTCTCCCCCTTGATTCGGAATTGAGCTCGACTCCAAAACACCTTCAAGCCGGTTCAGCATTGCAAATACTGGCATGAGCTTTTCACCTAAATGCTTATTGACAGTAATCGTGATCATAGAGTCACGATTCTTGATTATGTTAGAGAGTAAGGCGTTCACATCTGCAACTAAACTCTTTATTACAGCCTTTTCACATAAGATTTCGTTGATCTTCTTCTCAGCATGCCCAACTTAACAGTTAGAACCTTTACTTTTTCCGTTTTCACTGCGAGCTGATCCATAATCTTATTCTCCATAGCCAAGTCTTCATAAAGCTTGTCTATTTTGGAAGAAATGGAGGAGTTGAACTCAGAGTTGTCAGATTGGAGGCCAGTGCGAACTTCTTCGAGCGTTGCCTTCTCAATGCAAAGTTTTGATCCAAGACTGGAAATGACTTCATTCGCCCTTGCAGTATTTGATTCAATTAAGCTCTGAAAAGTGCCCATGAAGGATCTAGCATCCGTAATTAGTTTATCGACTTTTTCGGTCGTTTTTTTTCAAATAGATGTTGAATCACCAACAACTTTATTCGTATTTTTGAGATTTGCAATGTGTTCCTTGGTGAGGATCTCAAGAAAAGATTTGATTATGGCC
Organism: Lactuca sativa; assembly: GCF_002870075.4. Classification (NCBI taxonomy): domain Eukaryota; kingdom Viridiplantae; phylum Streptophyta; class Magnoliopsida; order Asterales; family Asteraceae; genus Lactuca; species Lactuca sativa. The sequence continues at coordinate 178,156,185 of NC_056625.2, read as the reverse complement.
TGAGAATAATCATCACTGTTTGAGGTTTTGGAGGATTGAATCAGCGAATCCAACTTCTTGTTAATGGCCTTGAGTTGCCCTTTGGTGACTGGAGCTTCATCATTACTTTCTGTCCTGATGTTGAATGGAGTGTAAGTGAAGCCTCCAAAGTGTTCTTCTTCTTCACCAAAAATTGTATCAGGATCGTCTTGGTGACGAGGTGAGATGGGTGGATTAAAATGACCAACTATGAAATATGAAGCACCTTCCCCCGCATCAGATGCATTGATAGATACTAGAGGTTCAACAGTGGTAGTGGTTGTATTGGTTGTTGAATCTGTGAATAGTGGGGTTGACTGTGCAAGAGAGGTTTGGGTCTGCGAAACACCCATATATACATGTGGGCAAAGAGAAATGGAAATTGGAGTGGTGACGTAGAGGTGGGTGAAGGAACAGAGAAATCTTGGAATAAATCATCTCTGATAGGAACTGAGGTAGGAATTTCAAAAGATACCTCGGGATTAGAAGAGACTGGCTACGAAACCTGGGGTTGAGACGTTGTAGCAGTATCATCATGTTCATTGTGAACGTCTTCTTGAATAGGAATCTTTGAAACCGTGTTTGATTGCGATTCTTCGTGGTCACTTGGTGTTGGAGTTCGTGGTCTGCGAGCCACTCGGTTAACCTTCTTCTTTTTCGGAGCTTAAGGAGGTTTAGATGGACCAGCTTTCACACCTCTTTTCTTTCCTCCTTTCTTTGGTTTTTCCGCCTCGTCAAGTACCTTTCACATTTCATCGGTCATTGGGCGAAAACCAGAGATTGGTAGACAACGATAGGTTTGTAGCACTGCGCTTGCAGTTGGGACATCGCGAAGCATCGCTTCAAGGATGGATCTGATGAATGAAAATTTTGAAGTGTCCGCCAATATTATGTTGGTAGTGTGGAAGATCTAAATATCAGCCATACAGGAATCTTCAAGGACGGGGATGTTAAGCTTATTAATTTCCCGTTGAACCATAATTGTCCACAAACAACCACAGGAAATTTCACTGTGTCGTGTAGTGGAGAGAGTACTTTGGACCAATTGAGCCCAAAGCATTGAGCCATAGTCCAGATTGATGCCGGAAAAGATATCGTACATAATTTTCATGAAAAGCTTGTTGGCACGGTCAGAGTCATGAACCCTCTCAGAAAAACTCTTGAAGATGAGGGTGAACAGTCTGTTCCACATCAGAGGTAGGTTTGGCTTCTTAAACTTTGAGATAGAGGTCATAGTTTCCTTGTGCCCCATCTGGTAAAACATCTCTAAGATGGCAAAGTTGGAGACAGTCTCAGGTTCAACCACATCACGACCTTGAGGAAGCCCTAGCAGGCTACAGAATTGGGATTTGGTGATGTTGGTTTTCTTGTTGAAAATTTTGAACGTAATCATCTCCTCACCTTTTTGGTAACTTGCTGTAGAGTACGCCTTCGACAGATGAACCAAGGGAACTATCTCCGATTTCATCACAGCAATGACCAGTGGAGAGTATCTCAAGCACTCGATGATTGGCTGAAGAAAACGGTTATATTTGGTCGGATCAAGGTCCAGAATTAAGTTCTGGTTTTCCTTGAGGTTGAGAATGGAAGATTTCGCAATTTGTTCTTCAACGGAGGGGGTTTCTGATGAAGCTTCCATCGAAGCTTGAGGAAGGAGATGATGAACAGTAGAGGAATAATCGCCGGGAGAATTTTGATTGCTTTTGAAAGTGGTAAGTAATTATCGAATCATCAAAATCCTTTTATGCCATATAGTAGGTGAGAGAAATTTGGTGGTTGGTTATTTCAATCACTGAAACGTCACCTAGAATATCATGAGTGACAACTGTGGCGTGACAAAGTGTGTCAGGCGACGTGTCAGTTTCAAATTTTTCACGTGCCCAAATCTTATCCTTTTAAAGTGTCGTTTCAGTTACATCCTTTCGTATCCAATGCAGATATGAACTTTCGCAATTAATCACCATCAACTGTTCTGCGAAACTAAAAATAATCATGAGTACCATGAACCAGACTATGGAAAATCGCAAGGATCTTCGTGCGAGAGTGTGCCAACGATAAATAAATAAATAAAAATTATTCTATGGGATTCTACTGGTGTTTATTAATACATGAAGCAGATGGATCTCGGGCAATGATCTCTTCATTCGGAGTCAAGAGAGACTCTAAAATGTTTGTATGGTTTTCCATTGAATTATGATCATTTGTTTGTTGAGAAACAATGAAAGGCTTCTTTTCATTAAGCTTAAAGGGTGGCTTTATCTTCAACCAAACTATGAAAATTGACATAAGTCTGAACGTTTGGATGAAGTACTTGTATGACCAGTGTAGCCATAAGAACAATTATGCTTTGGAATTAATTTAAGTTACTAGGATAGCATAGAAATATCAAGAAAAATTAAAAATTGGATCTATTGGGAAGAAACATCTTAGGACTAGAACGTCTCACTAAGATCACACAAAAAGAAAAGAGATTTCATCGTACTGACCACGAAGGTGGACATTCGTTAATTGCTTGGTGAATAAGCTAGAACATGTAAATTGTTCACTGTCAATTCGTATATATGTGTTGGATTTTGGGTTTCACTCAATTCGTGGTGATAACGAATTTAAGATCATAACATAGAATTTGTTGTAACCATAAACCTCGTGGTAATATCCGAGAGTCTCCAGGGTTACATTTATGAATGCGAAAGTGATGGAGAAATGGTAGGAGTTGGTTCCAAAGAAATAGTGTACCTCTGCTACACGAAAGTGACCAAGCAGTTAACTCTTAACTCAATGTGAGAAGTGTAACGTAGCTCATGACTTATGTGAATAAAGAGCCTAATTGGGAAGAAATGATTGGTGCTATTGATTCATTAAGGCTTCAACATAGAGTCTTTAAGGCTTTGGACTACATGCAGCAGCATGTTTCTAGAGACACTTAACTACTTCATAGATTAGAAAATTTATACATGCACCATCATTCGTAATTGAGATTACCAAGATATTTGATTTCAAACTTGCTCAATTATCTAATATTTTTGGTATTTTTTATTATTTTACAAAAAGAATAAAATGATGAAAATAAAGGAAATATTTTTGTATTTTTTTTCTCTGAAAAAGAAATAAAACAGAAAGATATAAAATATTTTTGGATTTTTAGTATTCTAAAAAAGAAATAAAAACAGATTAAAATATTTTTGGATTTTCGATTTTCTGAAAAAGTAATAAAAACTAAAATTAGTAAAAAGAAATAAAGAAAATGTACAAAGGATACATGAAGTTCCAAACCACGAACGAACAGTCGACTGCGAGTCACTACGAACATTCGCATACGAGCGTTTGCACCAATTCTCAGTGTGAACAGTTGATTGCGAGTCACTGCGAGCATTCACACTAGTTCGAAGTGCAACCAAAACTTTATGAATGCGAAGGTGGTCTCAGAACAGATTCAGCCTCTATCATTCCTAAGCCATGAAGAATACGATTAAAGGTTTGCTCAAGCAAGGCTTTTTTGAAGATGTCAACCAGTTGATCAGTAGATCTAACAAAGTGTATCTCGACATTTCTATCTTCCACATGATCTTTGATGAAGTGAGACCTCAGTGCGATGTGTTTGCTCTTTGAATGTTGCATTGGGTTGTGAAAAATGTGAATGGCGCTCTCAGAGTCGCAATACACGGGGATTCTCTTCTTATTTATGCCATAGTCACGAAGCTGACTTTGAATCCAGATTACTTATGAAGTATAGGAGGCAGCGGTTATGTACTCTGCTTCAGCAGTTGATAGGGAGACGCAAGTTTTCTTTTTAGATTTCCAACATACGAGTTTTCCATCAATAAATTGGCATCCTCCCCTTGTGCTCTTTCGATCTAAACCGTAACCTCCTAGATCAGCATCCGAAAATGCTTGCACAAAGAAACCTGAACTTGAAGGGTACCATATTCCTAGTGAGGATGTTTGTTTTAGATACCTGAAGATATTATTAATAGAAATCATGTGGGTTTGCGAGGATTCACTTGAAACATTGCACAATATCAAGTAGAAAACATGATATCTGGAGGACTAGCAGTCATATACATCAATTAACCTATCATTTGACGATAGAGTGTCATATCAGCAGCTGGCTTGTCCAGAGACGGTGTTAATTTCGTTCTGAATGCCATTATGAACCTTCACCTTCGAATCTCCCACCATTCCAAACTTAGAGAGTAAGGTCTTTATATAAGCATCCTGATTGATAAAGATACCTTCCTGACTCTATCTTATATTCAAACCAAGGAAGAAGTTAATCGAACCCATGGAGCTCATCTCAAATTTATTTTCCATCAACTTTCGGAACTCAAAAGTGAAGCTGGGGTTTGTTGATCTGAAGATGATGTCATCAACATAAATTTGGACAATCATAAAGTGGTCCCCATCTTTCATGCGAAAGAAGGTTGGGTCGATCGATCTTTGTTTAAATTTAGCATGTTCTAAAAAGAAAGTAAGAGTTTCGTACCAGGATCTTCGAGCTTGCTTTAGACCATAAACTGCTTTGTCCAGAATGTAACAGTGGTTCATATATTTTTTGTTTATGAACCCTGGTGGTTGTTCCACATATATGGTTTCTTCTAGTTCCCCATTCAGAAATGCACACCTGACATCCATTTGATATACTTCAAAGTTCCTGTGTGCTGTATATGCCAAAAAGATACGAACATATACCAACCTAACCACTGGTGCGAAGGTTTCTTCGTAGTCAATGCCTTCTTCCTAACAATAACCCTTAACTAGAAGTTGCAACTTGTTCCTTATCACATTTCCCTCTTTGTCCAGCTTTTTATGAAACACCCATTTTAGACCTAGAATGCATGCATCCTTTCGAGTGGGAATAAGTCTCCAGTCCTTGTTTCGTTCGAATTCCTTGAGCTCCTCCTGCATTTCTTGCACCCAATCAGAGTGATCAAGAGAAATTTGAATATTTTTAGGTTCAGTTTTGGAGATAAACGAGTTGAACATGAAATATTACACTTTAGAGAATAATGCAGTATGTTTTACTTTTTGGTGTGCTCTCGTAAGAACTCCTGAAGACGAATCTCCTATCACTTGAGTTTTTGGATGATCTCTGGTCCATTTGGTCAGCGGGGGGTAATTAGGATCATATGTTGGATCTAATTCAGCATTCACTTCTTCAAACTCTGACTGCACATCCAAATCATGATTCACATTTTCATCCCCCCCCCCCCCCCCCCCCCCGAATGATGTATGTTCTTCTTCATTCGGAATAGGATTCTCCCCCTGAAAACTAATTTCGTGGGTCACTTGAGGAGTTAAATGCTCCCCCTAAAAAGGTGTATCATGTGTGGAGGTTGATGTAGAACTCTCCCCCTGCGGTGTAGCATTCGTATCTTTTTATTGAGATGGATTTTCAGAGTCTTTCGGAGTGGGGTGTTCGTGTTCCATATCTTTCACAGCGTCATCAATGATTTTCATTAGTTCGTCTTTCTTGTTGTCTACTGGTTTGGATTCTAAGGAGATTTCCTTTTCTGGCTCATTGAATAAGTTCATGAACTCCTCGTAGAGATTGGAGAGTGGAAATGTAGCTGGATTCGGTTTGGGAAATATATCCTTTGATTGATTGTCATCCTTCTGAAACTTCTTCAAATAATTGTCATTGAATGTGACATAGTAGGTTTCTTCTATCTTTTTGTAATTTTTGTTGAGAACCTTATATGCCTTAGAAGTAAAAGAATACCTCAAGAAAATACACTCGTTAGCCTTCACATCGAATTTGTTCCTTTGCTCCTTTGAATTGAAGATACAACACCTGGAACCAAATACATGGAAAAACTTGAAATTGGGTTTTCAATTATTTATAATCTCATAGGGAGTGACAGAGAATCCCTTATTTAGGATTGATCGATTTTGAGTAAAGCAGGTAGTTCCTATAGCATCCGCCCATAAGTAAATTGCCAGATTCGTGAATGACAGCATAGTTCTTGGAGCTTCGCACAACGAGCAGTTTCGTCTTTCAATGACCCCATTTTGTTGAGGAGTATAAGGAGCTGAAAAGTAATGAGTTACTCCTTTCTTAGTAAGAAATTCTTCAAATGTTTGGTTTTTGAAATCCAGACCGTTTTCACTACGAATGTTATGAACCAGCTTTCGCAGTTCTATTTCGATCTGCTTTATGAAATCCTTGAGCTTGGGGGTTGCTTCAAATTTCTGCTGAAGAAAATGCACCCAGGTAAATATAGAAGAATCATTAATAATTACAAGTATATATCTGTTACCACCAATGCTTTCAATTGCAGAAGGACCACAAAGGTCGATATGCATGTGTTCAAGTGGTTCTACGACTTTCGTATTCACATTTTTTTGATCACTTTTCTTGCTCTGTTTCCCCATTTTACGGGCTGCACAAAGATGTTCTTTATCAAACTTGAAAAGAGGAAGCCCTCGCACATGATCACGAAGAACCAGTTTATTGATGTCTTTGAAATTGAAGTGTGAGAGTCTCTGGTGCCATAGCCAGCTATCAGATGTAGAAGCTTTCGTAAGTAAGCAGATGGTAGGCTTCTCTTTGATGGGGTTCTAATTGAGTGGATACATCTCTCCTTTGCGCTATGACTTAAGGAGCACTTTTTTGGTCTCATTTTCGATAATCTCAGATCCCTCATCATCAAATGAAACTTTCAGTTCGGTACCAACCACCAACTGTGAAACACTTATGAGGTTGTGTTGTAAGCCTTCCACGTATGCGACCTTGCCAACTGAAAATTCCCCATTAGTGATCATTCAATATCCCTTAATTTCTCCAAGTGAATTGTTTCCATATTTCACTCTTCCACCAACTTTTAATGCTCGAATTTCTCTCAGCTCTTCCTTTCTCTCTGTCATGTGACATTAGCAGCCACTATCTATATACCACTCGGAGTCAAACTGCTTGTCACGAATCACCTCCAAAAATCAAAGAGATTTAGAAACCCAAAGTTGTTTAGGTCCACGTGAGGCTTTCACAGAAACAAGAAAAGTAATAGCAACATCAACTAAATAAGATCTTTTAACCAAGGTGGTGCTATCTTTCTTTTTAATTTGAAAAACTATGATCATATTATCTTTTAAGTTTTTATCCTTTGTGGAGATTTTCCTTTGCTTATATTAGATATGTTGCTTGAAAATTTTCCTTTCGTGTTAGGGGATAAGTGAGACATTGTTTTCTCCATAGGTTTCGCATGATTTGAAAAGGATGGTTTTTGAAACACTTTTTTTTTCGAAACCTATGTGTCACACCTTCAAACCAAAATGGCAGAAACATTCAGGGGCGAAGGACGTCATGTACAGTATCGTAACAATTGAATAACAAAGAAAGTACACACAACCATAATATAAATAATTGAAAACTTTACATGATTGTAAGTATTACATGTTTTCAAAAGTCAATTACAATATGACGTCCAAAAGATTAAACTGACGCATGAGCGTAAATCTTCCAAAAGCAGTTGTTAACCTGGTTTAGCGATTCCATGATAATACAAGTTATTTCAAATAAAAAGTGTCAACATTTAAGTTGGTGAGTTCATAAGTTGTTATTTGAGTAAATGAATGGCATTCGAAAGTCAGTGTTTGTGTTTAGAAAATCGGATATTTTCGTATGAAAGATGTTATGAATCGTTGTTTGTATAAAGTGGATGTATTTGAACCAGGAAAATCCTATATTTTCCTAAAAGTGAGAAGTAGTCTTAAATCTCCAAAACTAAGCTTTGTAAGTAAATATGTCATACTTAAACTGAAAATGTATAATTTTATTAGCGAATAAAACTATAGGAAGCTTGTAATTTAATGTAAAAATAACTTTAGTATTACTTTTCCCATAAAACATGATACCATAATAGTTGTCTATCCTGTGAGTTTTCATAACCATACTAAGATAAATTTGCCTGCGGCAACGTTCTTCAGGCGTCAAAATGTTATGATAATTGTCACCTCTTGGACTGTAGCTAACAATCAAGGTGCGGGATCATCAGTCCCGTATAGATCTACACACGCTTAACACATTCTCTGGGTGGAGATTCTCTTTATAAAACAGGGCTTTCTTGTATACCTTGATAGGTCCGGGGAAGATGAATGCCTCACATATTCTCAACTAAGTCATGTATTTTCGGAATGAACAAGGTTACAGTGAAATGGTTACACTTGTTATGATATGTTATATGTAATAACCCGTTATTTCAGGTCAATGTAATAACTAATAATCGAATCTTGTAACCTCTTTGTAATGTAATAAGTATATCATCGAAAATGAAATGTTCAAAATGCTCTGTTTGAGTGCACTATGTGGTAGATGCCATGATAAGATTTCTGAAAATATAAAGAACTCTAAAATCCGAGTTATATCGAAGAAGATATGACCAATCAAAGATTCGTAACAATACCGGTAAAGCGTTGTTAAGCATAAAACGAGAAATTTCAATAAAATACTTATTAGCCTTAGGTATCTAAATGAAAGTCGTAGATAACATTAAACCACGAACATACATCAAAAGAACGACCAAATCTGACTTCGTATGAGGAAGTTAGAATTTTTCAAAGTTTCGGACCCAACAGTAGACAACTAAAAACTCGAAATAGAGATCGAGCGATATTTAGCCGACACAACCTAAACGCAAGTTGAAGTCCTCGGCAATAGGAGTTCAACAGTAAAAAGCCTGACGAAAATGGACATCAGATGAAGAAGTTATGGAATTTATGTTGGATTAGTGTCTAAGTCCATAACTATTTTGGTATGTACTTGACCCGATGGTGCATGGTCCTTTTGGGTTGCCTTCACCAAAGCAACTTGATAGGATGAATTATGGAGAGAAAGGATTAAATATGATTTATTAATATATTATGAGAATAATATATTAATGGAGAAATCATATTGTTTAATTAATATTAGTTAAGAATTAATTGGTAATTGGTTTTGTGACTAAAAGAGATTAATTAAACTTAAGGGACTGGAATTGTAATTATAAGATAATTGCAATTTGGGCTATGGATTGTCTTATATTAAGGAGTGGACGAATTCTATGGGGAAACCCATAAGCAAATCGTCCAAGGCCTTAATTAAAGGAGTCTATGGGTTGCTTAGGGCTTAAGCATCCAAATTAGGGTTTCCTTGTTAGATAACCCTAATAGCCTCACAATATATAGATCCCTTAAGGACCAAAAACGTGGCTAAGACTTGTTCTAGGGTTTCACATGTTTTTGGGCAGCCTCCATCCTCTCTCCTCTTCATCCTCTTGCTTATGGTGTTTGTGAACCATTAGAGGAGTGACACTTGTGACTCTGAGCTTTCAAAAGTCAATACAAGGAGGAATTGGGATTGTTATTGCTACATAACAATCAAGGTAACATCTTAAACATATTCTTATCTTAATATGATTACTTGAATGCTAGAATTAGGGTTTATAGTCTTGGATAACTTGCATCTACAATAGAGAAACCTAGATCCAAGCATTAGGGTTTGTATGAGCACATAGGATGTCTTATGACCAAAACCCATCAATTTAAACACACTTTTCCTGGCCCGGCCTACTAAAAATAATATAATAAAAATCAAGTCAAAACTAGCCTACAAAGTCTAAACGAGAGTTGTAGAGCCTTTTCACACCTATGCGTGCATATAAAGAACGTCGAAATCGGAGCTCGTACGCAGAAGTTATGGATTTTACAAGTTCGGGACTCAAAACCCGAGGCTGACTCAGCCTCATGACATGAGGGAACCATGCTCACGACGTGAGCTCGTGACTGATAGGTTCCAGAGTGTCAGCCACGTCAAATTGTCAAAGAGGATCAGGCTGACTAGGCCTCACGACGTGAACAAGCTTATGTTCACGACGTGAACCCCAAAAATCCCCCTATAAATAGAAGCTCAAGGGTGTCAGGTTTTGTGCTCAATTCTCTCCATCTAAGTGTTGTTACTCTGCGTGATTACCTCGAGAAGCCTTTCTGAAGCCTCGGTTTTCATACTCGAGTTCCGAAGGAAGTTCTACACTCCCGAGATCCCCGAGAATCCCGAGATTTCAACACTCTCAAGTCGAAGTTCTGCTCGATTCTTCTTTCGACTACTTCAAAGGAACCACTTCAATCAAGTGAGTTCATACCCCCTTTTATACACTTTTAAATACTTTATAATGTACTTTTAATACATATCAGGGGAGAATACAAGTAAATACTCGGTTGATCCCGAGTTAAAACATGAAAACCAGTTGTTATACTTTGCATGCATTATATTTATCTATTTAATGAACCTGTTGAACATGCAAAACTGTCTCTTAAACTCAACCTTGTGGTATGAAGGAAAACTATAACTAATATTAACCTTGTTTATACAAAATGCATAGTATTAACGGTAGCCACCCTTGTTAAACCGTTTTTATGCATTCAAGAACTTATGATTTATGCTTTGTCAAACATTGTGAAAGAGGATAAACATTTGCATACAAAACTATCATTTTAATACAGACTTAGTTGAGAATCCGTGAGACGATTACATCTTTAATGCTACCTTTTTGTTAAAAAGGTACTACCTAAAGTCCTGTCTATTATAACTAGAGTCTCCCGTTTGGAGAGTGTGTCAAATTTTTGTAGATTTATACGGGAAGTCATGATCCCGCGCCCTGACTGACAGTTTGTCATAACTTTCGACGCCTGAAGATTGTCGCTACAGTCATATTATGTTTAGTATGGTTATAAAACTCACCGGATAGACAATTATTATGGTATTCTAAAAGAGTATCTATCAAAACTATTCTTTATCTAACAAGTGCGATCTTGTTATAGCTTTATATTATATAAACTATACACCAACCTTTTTAAGCCGTTCAATTGCTTATGATTTTCAGTATTGGACATTTGAGACTACCTTCTATCATTAGGAAAATAAGGGATTTTCCTGTATTCAAAACAAACAACTAATAGGAAAATAAGGGATTTTCCTAGCACAACTATTTACCAATCATAGAACAAGCATTCATATGCATTGCATACTTTATTAAGAAAATAAGGGATTTTCATGGAAAACACACACGAGCTTTAGAATGGCATAAACTTTCTCACAACCGCTTATGAACTCACCAACTTAATTGCCGACACTCTTTCTTTGAAATAACTTGTATTCTCTGGACACCGCTAAGAAGGTTTGGAAATCATCTTTTAGGATTAACACTCCGACGTTAATGACTTCTTTGTTTGAACAATGTTATTATATTTACCTTTCGAATATGTAACAACTACATTTATGTAAACACTTTTAAATATTTATATATTTGGTAGTGTGTACTTTCCTTACTATACAACTATTATGATACTGAATATGACGTCCTCCGCCCTCGAACGTTTCCACCTTTCTGGTTTGGGGGTGTGACAGATTGGTATCAGAGCATTGTTCATAGTGAATTAAGTATATCAAAACCATTTTTGGTATACAACTAGGCAAAAACACTCTGATAAAGAGTCATACTTTTAAAATTATTTTTTTTATAAAGTAGGCTTGCATTCACTTCATAGCACTAACAGTATCATAAATAGATCGATATAGAAGTATTATAAATAAGTTGTGCAGTGCAGGTTTGCCTTGGGACATGTAATCGGAACTGGGATGAATATAGCATGATCAACTATATTTGTCCGAGAGCCGACTAACGTATGCCAAGGAGTGTCTGCAGTGGACAACAAATTTAGAAACTTACAAAGAGCATAACAGTAAAAATACTGTGGAAGTATTTGGATACCATCAACGGTCAAACTTAAGGGTAAATTTTTGTGCTTTAGCTTTTAGTCAATTCTTAACCCTATTCTCGTATAGACTCAATGGCTGGATTCCATCACCCTGGTGACCCCTACTACCCCAACCAAGGTAATGGAGGATGGACCGAAGATGATCCCGAGGAGGAACCCATGGAAGATGAAGAGGGAAGAGGAGGGTTCAGATAGCTCAGCCTCAGAACCTGAGGTAATCAATACGCAAGTTGTCCGACCTCCATCAGTCCAACCTCCGTTCAAGATGGGATTTCTAGGACCAACTCCCTTCTAGGGAAGCCACATCCATTATTGGAGCCAACAACAAGGACTGCGTCCTCCTTATGGTATGTGTCGGGATTTCTACGATGTCAGCGGAGGAAGTTCAGCTGATCGAGCACTCCCAGTTGTGGTGGGCAAACTTGCCAACCAGGCGTATCAATCCGGGGTCCAAGCAAACCAGATTCACAAAGTCGACATAAGGATGGATAGTAACGAAGCAGACATCTGTCGTCTAGACATGCTGCAAGGGAATTCTCAAACCCATACTGACACCCTCCAGGAACAAATGGCCACAACCCTCTATGAAATAAGAGAGATGAGGGAACAACAAGCTGCCTTTGATAGGCGTCTCATGGGAGCCAAGTAATCGGATGCGGAGTCAAGCTCCAAGCACAATCTGCGTCACAAGTAGTGCTCACCTAACTCCCAAAGTTTTATATAGAATAGGACCATCGGCTAAAAGTCTTACATTCTTTACCTTTCTGTAATCAGAGACCTTTAGAAAGGTCAAATTTTCTAACTTCGGATGTAACGCAACCATATGTTTAATATACATAGGGCATATCTCTTTTGTGTGTTAAATTCTATGCTTTTCATTCGAGATCATGATTTTATCTTTTGCTATTCAACCCAATTGGTGAATCAAACTCAAAACCTTGTGTAGGTCAAACCAAGTTTTTGAGCTATTAAAGATAGTTAACTCATTATCATTCCACCCTCAACCACCAAAAACTTATAATCTTTCATTTTTATTATTTGGCAGCGTGATGCCTCCTCGTCCAAGCCCAAGACCCAGACCGGTTCTGATACCAACATCACCACCACTAGCTTATAACCCAGCTATGGTTCAAGCTGCCATCACAACAGTAGTAACCGCCGCCCTCTCACAGATAAACTCCAACATAAATGCATGAGGAGGGAGTAGCACGAATCATCCCAACCATCGTACTGGCCAGGCTCACGTGAGGGAGTGCACTTATAAGGAATTTTCCAATGCAAAACCAAAATCATTTAATGGCACTGGGGGAGTCATTGCACTGATGCAATGGTTCGAGAAGACCGAAACGGTCTTTGAGATTTACTCATGCTCAGAAGCAAACAAGGTCAAGTTTGATGCTTGCACCCTCACTGATCGAGCCCTCACTTGGTGGAAGAGCCACATGAAGTCTGTGACTCTCACAGTCGCCAACGCCCTAAGTTGGGAGGACTTAAAGGTCCTACTACTTGAGGAGTACTGACCAAGGGCCAAAATACAAAAGCGAAAGCACGAGCTCTGGAATCTGAAAATGACTGGGTCTGACCTAGTCGCCTACATGGCCTGGTTCAGCAATCTTGCTGCCTTGTGCCCTGCCATGGTCAACCCAGAACCAAAGAAGGTTGAGAGGTAAATTTGGGGGTTGTCACCCCAGATTCAAGGTCATGTTTTGGCCTCTAACCCTATTACTTCCAACAACGCTAAGCGCCTGGCTCACCGAGTCATCGACCACAGGGTCAAACAAGGTATTGTGGCAGCTACCGCTGACCCATCGAAGGAAGTACAGGGTCAGGGAAGACCTTCGAACAAAAGAAGGGGACAAACCCTGCAAGGGAACCCCAGGAAACAACAAGTAGTGGCAGCTCATGTTGTTACTGTTCCTACCACCACGGCACCCACAAGTTCCTATGTGGGGAGATTTCCGAAGTGCAACCAATGCAACTTCCACCATCACGTACCTTGCCATGACTTTCAATGCACCAGGTGCAATAAGAAGGGACACACAGTCCGCTTCTACCAAGAGCCAGCCCCACAAGCCACTCCAACTGCTAACACCGAAGTAAGCCGCGCTTGCTTCGTGTGCGGATCAACAAGGCATTTCCGAAGGGACTACCCGAAGGCAAACAATAGGAATACCGGCGGAAGGGGCCGAGTATTCGCAATGGGCCAGGAGGAAGCCGTTGCAGACCCTACAGTTGTTACGGGTACGTTTCTCATCGATAACTCATATGCATGTATTTTATTTGATAGTGGAGTGGAGAGGAGTTTCGTGAGCAATAGATTCAAAAGCATGCTAAACCAAACACCCCAATCATTAAGCGAACCTTTTATAGTAGAAATGGCTAATGGTAAAACAGAAGGCACTAAAGAGATTTACTTAAATTGTACCCTAACTCTAAACGATAACCCCTTTCCAATCAACCTCATGTCAGTCTCGATTAAGAGTTTCGACGTCATCATTGGCATGGACTGGCTGAGTTCTCATCGTGCAGACATTTTATGTTACGATAAGGTCGTTCGCCTTAATCTGCCAACCGACAAAACCCTCGTCGTTTATGGCAACAAACACAATACCACTCTTCGTATCATCTCGTTTATTCAAGCTCAGAAGTGCCTACATAAGGAATGCCACGTGTTTTTAGCACATGTCGTGGATGTGAAACGCGAAGTCCAGGACATCAAGAGCATGCTTGACGTATGCAATTTTCCCAATGTTTTTCCCGAGGATCTTCCAAGAATACTACCCACGAGACAAGTAGAGTTCAGGATCGATTTAATTCCATGAGCTACCCCTATAGCCAAAGTGCCTATCGATTATCCCCAGCGAAGATGTAAGAGCTATCTAGCCAACTGAATGAGCTGCTAAGCAAAGGATTCATCAGACCGAGCTTCTCACTGTGGGGAGCGCCAGTGTTATTTGTGAAAAAGAGGGATGGATCATTTAGGATGTGCATCGACTACCGAGAACTCAACAAGCTTACCATCAAGAACCGATATCCCCTACCATGAATCGACGACTTATTCGACCAACTCCAAGGAGCCAACTTCTTCTCCAAGATCGATCTGAGATCGATATATCATCAGCTGCGAGTCCTGGAGAGTGATATTCCCAAGACGGCCTTCCGAACAAGATACGGGCATTACGAGTTTGTAGTGATGTCGTGCGGACTAACCAATGCCCATGCCATGTTCATGGACTTAACATATCGGGTATGTCGTCCGCTCATGGACAAATTTGTGATAGTATTCATAGATGACATACTCATCTATTCAAAGAGCAGAGAAGAGCATGGTCATTATCTGAGACAGGTCTTAGACATATTACCATCTGAGAGACTTTATGCAAAGTTCTCGAAATGCGAGTTTTGGATAAGGAAAGTGGACTTCTTAGGTCACGTGGTCAATGAAGAGGGAATCCATGTGGACCCATCTAAGATCAAGGCTATTAAAAATTGGTCTGCACCAAGTACACCAACCGAGATTCGCCAATTTCTAGGCCTGGCTGGCTACTACCGAAGGTTCATAGAGAACTTCTCCAGTATCTCAAAGCCTCTTACCTCCCTAACTCAGAAAGGTGTGACCTACAACTTGGGAGAAAAGCAAGATGCTGCATGAACACTGAAACAAGCCCTATGCAGTGCACCCATTCTTTCTCTTCCGGAGGGGACCGAAGACTTTGTAGTGTATTGCGATGTTTCAAATCAAGGGTTGGGTTGTGTGCTAATGCAGCGAGGAAAGGTTATTGCGTATGCCTCACGACAACTGAAAACACATGAAGTCAACTACACCAATCATGACTTAGAACTTGGAGCTGTGGTCTTCACTTTAAAATTTTGGAGGCACTACCTATATGGTACTAAGTGCACCATCTTCACAGATCACAAGAGTCTTCAACACATATTCGACCAGAAGGAGTTAAACATGAGACAACGACGTTGGATCGAGTTACTTAACGACTACGAATGTGAGATTCGTTATCATCCGGGAAAAGCCAATGTCGTGGCTGATGCCCTTAGTCGTAGGGAGTACTTTGGTCGAAGAGTGAAGTCATTAACCATGGCGATCCATTCACATTTGTCAACACAAATCAAGGAAGCTCAAATAGAAACCTTGAAACCCGAGAACGTGATAGGTGAAGCACTTAGAGGAATGGACAAGAATTTAGAGATCAAGGGTAACGGAGTACGCTACCTCATGAACCAAATCTGGATACCAAGTTTCGGTGGGTTCAGAGAGGTAGTTATGAACGAAGCACACAAGACCCCATAATATATGCACCCAGGGTCAGATAAAATGTACCTGGACCTTAAACAACTCTACTAGTGGCCAAACATGAAAGCAAAGATTGATGCATATGTGGGCAAGTGTTTAACTTGCGCAAAGGTCAAAGTAGAACACCAGAAGCCCTCAGGTCCACTCCATCAACCCGAAATACCTGAGTGGAAAAGGGAACAGATTTCCATGGACTTCATAACAAAACTACCCAAGACTCAGGGTGGTCACAATACCATTTAGGTAATCGTCGACAAACTAACCAAGTCAGCTCATTTCTTACCAATCAAGGAAACTGATAAGATGGAAAAGCTAACGAGAACCTACATCCGAGAGATCGTGCGACTTCATGGAGTGCCGATGTCTATCATCTCGGATAGAGACAGTAGATTCACTTCCAGATTATGGCAATCGTTGCAAAAAGCCATGGGAACAAGGTTGGATCTGAGTACAGCCTATCACCCGCAAATTGACGGACAGAGTGAGAGAACAATACAAACCCTAGAAGACATGTTGCGAGCATGTGTGATCGACTTTGGTAAAGCGTGGGATGTTCACTTACCATTAGTCGAGTTCTCTTATAACAATAGTTATCATACTAGTATTAAGGCTGCTCCTTTTGAAGCCCTTTATGGCCGTAAGTGCTCATCACCTATGTGTTGGGCGGAAGTAGGCGACATGCAGTTGGCAAAAGGTCTAGTCCCTGATAACACTCTCAATGGTCCGGAGATCATTAGGGAAACAACTGAAAAGATTGTTCAAATACGAGAGCGTCTGAAAGCCTCGAGGGATAGGCAAAAGAGCTATGCCGACAAAAGACGAAAACCCTTAGAATTTCAGGTTGGTGACCGCGTCTTGTGGAAGGTCTCACCCTGGAAGGGCATGATATGCTTTGGGAAGCATGGAAAACTAAACCCAAGATATATTGGACCCTTTGAAATTACTGCAAGGATTGGTCCAGTGGCTTACAGACTTCAACTTCCTATCGAGCTTAACAAAGTAAATCCAGTGTTTCACGTATCGAACCTAAAGAAGTGTTTATCCGACGAAACCTTGGTAATTCCACTTGACGAAATCGAACTAAATAAAAATCTCAACTTTGTGGAAGAACCCGTCGAGATCATGGATTGGGAAATCAAACGAACTAAACAGAGTCGCATACCGATAGTGAAGGTCTGCTGGAATGCTAAGTGGGGACATGAATTCACCTGGGAGCGAGAAGATCAGATGCAACAGAAGTATCCGTATCTCTTCCTTAGTCCCTAAACTCTTCTTTTGTATTTAATTTCGGGACAAAATTCCCTCTAACGGGGGGATGATGTAACAACCCGTTATTTCAGGTTACTGTAATAACTAATAATCGAATCCTTTAACCTCTTTGTAATGTAATAAGTATATCATCGAAAATGAAATGTTCAAAATGCTCCGTTTGAGTACATTATGTGGTAGATACCGTGATAAGGTTTCTGAAAATATAAAGAACTCTAAAATCCGAGTTATATCGAAGAAGATATGACCAATCAAAGATTCGTAATAATACCGGTAAAGCGCTGTTAAACATAAAACGAGAAATTTCAAAAAAATACTTATTATCCTTAGGTATCTAAATGAAAGTCGTAGATAACGTTAAACCGCAAACATACATAAAAAGAACGCCCAAATCTGACTTCGTATGATGGAAGTTAGGATTTTTCAAAGTTTCGGACCCAACAGTAGACAACTAAAAACTCGAAATAGAGATCGAGCGATATTTAGCCAACACAACCTAAACGCAAGTTGAAGTCCCCGGCAATAGGATTTCAACAGTAAAAAGCCTGACGAAAATGGACATCAGATGAAGAAGTTATGGAATTTAAACGGACTTTTCCTGGCCCGGCCTACTAAAATTGATATTATAAAAATAAAGTCAAAACTAGCCGACAAAGTCTAAACGAGAGTTGTAGAGCCTTTTCACACCTATGGGTGCATATAAAGAATGTCGAAATCGGAGCTCGGACGCAGAAGTCACGGATTTTACAAGTTTGGGACTCAAAACCCGAGGCTGACTCAGCCTCACGACGTGAGGGAACCATGCTCACGACGTGAGCTCGTGACTGATAGGTTCCAGAGTGTCAGCCACGTCAAATTCTCAAAGAGGATTAGGCTGACTAGGCATCACAACGTGAACAAGCTTATGTTCACAAAGTGAACTCCAAAAATCCCCCTATAAATAGATGTTCAAGGGTGTCGGGTTTTGTGCTCAATTCTCTCCATCTAAGTGTTGTTACTCTGCGTGATTACATCAAGAAGCCTTTCTGAAGCCCCGGTTTTCATACTCGAGTTCCGAAGGAAGTTCTACACTCCCGAGATCCCCGAGAATCCCGAGATTTCAACTCTCTCAAGTCGAAGTTCTGCTCAATTCTTCTTTCGACTACTTCAAAGGAACCACTTCAATCAAGTGAGTTCATACCCCCTTTTATACACTTTCAAATACTTTATAATGTACTTTTAATACATTTCAAGGGAGAATACAAGTAAATACTCGGTTGATCCCGAGTTAAAACGTGAAAACCAGTTGTTATACTTTGCATGCATTAGATTTATCTATTTAATGAACCTGTTGAACATGCAAAACTGTCTCTTAAACTCAACCTTGTGGTATGAAGGAAAACTATAACTAGTATTAACCTTGTTTATACAAAATGCATAGTATTAAGGGTATCCACCCTTGTTAAACCATTTTTATGCATTCAAGAACTTATGATTTATGCTTTGTCAAACATTGTGAAAGAGGATAAACATTTGCATACAAAACTATCATTTTAATACAGACTTAGTTGAGAATTCGTGAGAAGATTACATCTTCAATGCTACCTTTTTGTTAGAAAAAGGTACTACCTAAAGTCCTGTCTATTATAACCAGAGTCTCCCGTTTGGAGAGCGTGTCAAATGTGTGTATATTTATATGGGAAATCATGATCCCATGCCCTGACTGTTAGCTACAGTCCTTTGGGTGACAGTTTGTCATAACTTTCGACCCCTGAAGATTGTCGCTACAGGCATATTATGTTTAGTATGGTTATAAAACTCACTGGATAGACAATTATTATGGTATTCTAAAAGAGTAGCTATCAAAACTATTCTTTATCTAACAAGTGTGATCTTCTTATAGCTTTATATTATATAAACTATACACCAACCTTTTTAAGCCGGTCAATTGCTTACGATTTTCAGTCTTGGACATTTGAGACTACCTTCTAGCATTAGGAAAATAGGCGATTTTCCTGTATTCAAAACAAACAACTAATAGGAAAATAAGGGATTTTCCTAGCATAACTATTTACCATTCATAGAACAAGCATTCATATGCATTGCATACTTTATTAAGAAAATAAGGGATTTTCTTGGAAAACACGCACGAGCTTTAGAATGGCATAAACTTTCTCAAAACCGCTTATGAACTCACCAACTTAATTGTTGACACTCTTCTTTGAAATAACTTGTATTCTCAAGAAACCGCTAAGCAGGTTTGGAAATCATCTTTTGGGATTAACGCTCCGGCATTAATGACTTCTTTTTTTGAACAATGTTATTATGTTTACCTTTCAAATATGTAACAACTACATTTATGTAAACACTTTTAAATATTTATATATTTGCTAGTGTGTACTTTCCTTACTATACAACTGTTATGATACTGAATATGACGTCCTCCGCCCCCGAACGTTTCCGACGTTCTGGTTTGGGGGTGTGACATTATAAAAACATATAAATAAAACATATTTTGAAATATATAAACATATTTTATCCCAAAAGGGAAAAACGGTATTGTGAAATGCTTTGCATGCTAACGTTTTTGTATGATAGTTATAACAACAACATGAATAGTATAGCAAAAGATTTATCTTTTCACCCGATTTTAGTCGTGTGTTTAGTTGTATCCCCCCCCCCCCTAAAAGTGTTTAAAAAGCATTTAAAGTGTGGTTCTAGGGGTATGAACTCACCTGGAAAGTGTGATGATTTGAAGAAAATGAGACTTTTCTCGTGCAGCACTTCGACCGAGAAGTGGTATATTTCTCTGGAATCTCGGGGCTTCGGACCTACGTCGGAGCTTGGATACGTAACTGGAGCGTCGGGGTAGTTTCAAGAGGCTCGAAAGTGAGAAAATGGGAGAGAAGTGGTGTAAATTAGCAAAAGAACTCGGAACCCTCGCATCCTATTTATAGGGGTGAAGGCAAGCCTCGTACGCTGAGCGTATGCGCGTACGCTAGGCGTACGTCATCCATGACACCTTCTTCGGATACCGGACTTCAGATGGGATGGACTAGAAGGCATAGGGGACACGTGGTCAATCCGAGGCCCTGCATCTCATATGCTGGGCATACCCTCGTACGCTGGGTGTACACACCCTCGGTTGGATGCCCCAAACTTCTAAAATGCGTAACATTTGCATACAAGCTCCATTTTTTACGTTCTTTATATCCACACGTAGGTGAGAATGTACTCTACAACTCTCGTTTTGAATTCGTCGACTAAAAACCTCTCGATATTTACCTCGAGTTTTTAGCTGTCTACTGCTATTCCGAAACTTAGAAAAATCATAACTTCCTCATACGAAGTTAGATTTGGACGTTCTTTTTATATACGTTCACGGTTTTACATAATCTACGACTTTCATTTATATACCTAAGGCTAACAAGTATTTTATTGAAACTTCGCGTTTTACGCTTAACAGTGTTTTACAGTATTTGTCGCGTATCTTTGATTGGTCATAACTTCTTCATTATAACTCTGATTTTAGTGTTATTTATGTTTTTGAATACCTTGTTATGATGTTTATCTCTTGGTACATCCAAATTGAGATTTTTGAACATTTCATTTTCGAAGCTATTTTATTAAGTTAAAAACAGGTTACAGCATTTGATTGGAAGTCATTACATTGACTTGAAATATCGGGTTGTTACAGTGTGGAGACTGAGTTCGTGGAAAACTCTTAGGGTTCGCATGTGAAGAGACTTTTGCATTTGGATTGGATGACTTTTCTTGATAGACAAAGTTGGGATTTTTGGATCTCCAAAAATGCTTTCCTTCCTTTAGATTTTTGTTATACATTGCATTTCCTTGATGTTTTTGACCTGCGAAGTGCTTAGAGGATTTATGAATATTTGCCCTAGATTTTGGTTTTCTAAGAGGAGTTTCAGTCTGTACAGATGATGTATCACTTGGAACTTTATTTGTTCCACTTGGACTCCCTTTACATAGCTCGAGTTGACTTTGTTTAGCGGTTCTACTATGTATCTGCTCTTTGTTTTCTAAGAGGTCATTTCTAAGAGGTCATTTCTAAGAGATCTTCGGTTTCATCTGCATTGTCGATTGGAGCTGACCAGAAAAATTCATCACAGCCATCCATATTGTCGTCTTCGACCATGGACGTTAGTTCTGCTATCTGATTTTTATTCAGTCCCTTGGTTGCGAAAACCTGATTGGAAACAATTTGAACTTTTGGAAAAACGGTTGCTTTTTCTCTTAAAACTTTTGATTTAACTTTAGAAAAATGTGAAAACTCAAATGCATTTTCAGAAATTAAGACTTTCGCAGGTTCAAGTTCGCTTTTAAGTTATTTGGAGCAATCAACCTCATCCTCCACATAGATTTCACTCATATCACTATCATTGTGGAATTCAGATGTATTTTCAACATTAACTTTGTTTTCTGAACTCAACTTAGTGTTTAATGAGTCAAACTTCTGTACAGTATCAGATTTGATTTTCTCTTTGTTATTTTCATCCAAAAGTTGTTTTAACGTATTTTTGTGATCTTCGGACTTTATGAAGGATTCATTTTATCCAGTCCTACTCTATAAGCATCTGAGACTTCATCTGATGAAACGATGGATTCGCACCTATAACAATCCGCATCGATTTCATCCTCTTTCAATTCAAGAAAGGGAAAATCATCTTATGAATTTTCTTTCCAATCTCACAATCAGGATGTAACTAGGTAATATTAAAATAAAGTCTTTTAGCAATCAAACAAGAAAAAATTTGTTGTTTTAAAAGCCCCAAATTATCTCTTTGCAAATAAATCAACTCATCCCTAGTCCTAGACAAATCTGAATCCAACTTTTCAATCCACATGTGCCTCTCTTCACTTTTGTTCGAAACACTGCCGAGTTGATCGGTTAAGTTAGAATTATTCAAACATGTTCTTTTTAAACTTTCACTAAAACTAGATATTGTATATTTTAGATCATCTAATTCAGTTTTATATTGAGACACAAGAATATTTCGAGATTTAAGAATGGTGTGTACCTTGTTTATCACCTTCTCGCAATATGTTAAGGGACCGGTTTCGTAGCGAAACAGCTATTGGAGACACGGCCGCCTTCAGTAATGTATCCTTTAAGCTCTGAATCTTCATTTTTCACCATAAAGCACCTTCCACTGAACTGCGAATCATCAACTTTTACCACAAAGCTTCTCCCGTGTGTTGGCCTATGAACCTCTTCGTCATCAGAGTCAGTCGACCATACTTCAACTCTGCCAAACTCATCATCCTGTTCCTGCAAAATTAAATCAGGTTTAGCATCTTCAGTACTTTTCTTCTTTTTGATTTCCTCTAGTTTTCAAAGGAAATAGGCATCATCATCCTCCTCTTCCTTCTTATCATTCATCCGTCTTAACATGCACTCCTTTGTTAGATGATTTTTGCCATGACAATAATTACAGTCATATCTGGAGTCGCCAACAAGCTTCTTTTCCTTCTTCGCTTCTTCCTTTTGAGATTTGTTCGCACTCTCATCCTTTACCTTCTCAGAACTATAACTCCCCAGGCAGTTTCGGTTTTTGTTGTGACCGAAATTCTTCTTTCCGAACCTCCTAGGGTTGGACACCATTAAAGCATAATATTCCTTGGTGAGTTCATAATCAGAGAGATCTGAATCTGAACCATCATCAACAACTTTCTTTCCCTTTGCCACAAGTGCTAAAGAACCCATTCCAGAAACAACCTTTCCTTCACTTGTCACCTTGTCTTCATGTGAACTCAGAATACCAATAAGCTTTGCTAAGGAGTAATTTTTGAATTGCTCGTGTACTTTCCCTATTGACACCAAGGCTTTCCACTTAGACCTTAACCCGTTCATGAAAGTTACCTTCTGCTCAATTAGTTCACGTTTGATCTTGTGCTTCACCATCCTACTCAATAGATGGTTGTAGCGGTTGAATGATTGGTCCAGCTTCTCGTCAGGCTTCTGAACGAAAGCTCCAAACTCCAAAAGTAATAGCGTCTGGACGGAATCTTCAAGATTAGCACCACTTGAATACAGTTCCCTAAGCCTGTCATATATCTCTTTCGCAGTTTCGCAGGAGCTTACTAAGTGAAACGTGTCCGCTGGCAGGGAAAAACGAATGATCCTCATGGATTTAACATTTCTAATTAACCTATCCTTTTCATGTTTAGGAACATCATCAACTTCAAGAAGAAGATCATTGTACTATGCTTGTGTCTAGATGACTCTTTTTGTACCTGTGTGAGCAAACGTCTCATTGGTTATTGCGTCCCATATCAATGAACCATTATCTTCCAGAACGAGCATGTAATCTTCAAAGTGAAGTGCCCACACATCATAATCGTTTGGAAACATAATAGGGATCCTTGTTGTAGATCCAATTCCACTTGAGAGATTGATCGAGTTAGCATGAGAATCTTCAGACTGCATGTTGTCGATTTAATGAAAACCTGTATGAACCATATGTGTAAACCTAGAATCGAGTTTAGGGTAAAATAAAGATCAAGATTCAACGTCTTTAATGGATGAAATCGAAGAAGACGGAAAACTCAAATCCTATTAAGGCGGAAACTCTAATAGCTCTTTTAACAGAAGAGATGTGTATGGATTACACTGTCTCCTGCTCTGATACCAATTGCTAAGAATTAATCTAGAGTGATCGAATAGATTCAACAAGTAACAGAATCAAGAACACATAATGAATATCAAATATGTCATATGATTAAATATCACAGCCTTAGAAGAGCTCGATAAAGAACACCTATTGTAAAGGTGTGTAGGGTTTACAAAAGACGGTTACAAGATACAGTGCATGCATGCACCTTAAATAACTAAACCCTAATAATAAATAACGGGTGGACAAGCCCAACCCACATACAAAACGACTAAACTATAACCACAATGACGCAACACATAAGGCCTAACAAACCTCATAGATGTAGTGTCGCCAAATCTTGAGGGTGAAAACCACAGCCCCTAGTTCCAAATCATGCATTGGGTAATTCGCGTCATGAGGCTTCAACTGCCTTGAAGGGTACACTATCACGCAACCCCGCTACATCAGCGCTTTACCCATACCCATGATCGAATCATCATAGTAAACCATGAAATCGTCGACACCCTCCGGCAAGATCAGAATCGGTGCCTTATAGAACCGTTGTCTGAGAGTCTCGAAAGCTATCTGTTGCTCAAGCCCCCAGTGGAATGTGACCAACTTCTTGGTCAGTCGGGTCAAAGGAATAGCAATCTTGGAGAAATCCCGGATGAATCTCTGATAATAACCCTCCAGAACAAGAAAACTCTAAATCTTAGATGGAGACCTCGGAACCTCCCACTGCATCACAGCCGCTACCTTGGCCGGATCGACTAGAATACCCTTCTGGTTGACAAGGTACCCCAGAAAATGCACCTCACGCAACCAGAACTCGAACTTGGACAATTTGCGACAAGTCTCTCCCTCCTCAGTGTCTCCAACACCTCCCTCAGGTGCTCCTCGTACTACTCCTGAGTCTGCAAATACACCAAGATGTCATCGATAAAAACTATCACAGACCGATCCAGCATCAATCTGCTCACATAGTTCATCAGATCCATGAACGCAGCAGAAGCATTGGTGAGCCCAAATTGCATCACCACAAACTCATTTGGGAGCGTGAGGATCATATGAAACTGAAATATCCTCTTCTTTTTACTTAGTTATTTGTAACTACTTATTTGCTTAATCTCTAATTTCGGGACGAAATTCCTTCTAAGGGGGGGATGATGTGACAACCCGAAATTTCTATTCTATACAACATGTCAATTTAATAGAAGTCAACACAGTTTATGAAAACTTCCAAGCTTTTTTTTTAATAAGTTTGAGTATTTTAGGATTAACACTTTAGGAGATATCAGGAGAGATGATGCCCTAGGGTTTATTGTGCAACAATAAGGTCCCGACTCATCAAAACTTTAGAGTTTATGGCCTAAACAAGGCATTTGCAGCCATAAACCCTAAGAGAAAGGGATATAAAAGTGACACTTAGTCATTTTTAGCATTTTTCCACTTTTCAAGAACAAATCTCAAACTCTCTCAAATATAATCAAAAGATTTCTTCAAGATCTTCATATAGTAAGTGTTTCTAGCCCTTTTAAGTTGGTATATCACTTAATCTAGTGGTTTAACACACTTCTATCCATGAAGTCTTTCCAAAAGGTTGAATCTTCAAGTTTCACCGAGAACACCGAGAACACACACTAGTGTTCTTGGCCTTTTGGTACCTTTTCAAGCCTCTATCTTGTAAGTACTTCTATCCTAGAGTATCATAGAGCTTCTTATACTTCCATATATCAAGAAAACACCCAAGAAACACCAAGATCAAGGTGTTTATGGTCCAAGATGTTCTTAGACCGTAAACCCTAAAAAGGGTGCCAAAGTGTGACCTTTATCCTCCTAAGCCTTGGAAACTAGCATGGATCCCTTCATTGATATGTTAAGGACTTGAAAACATCAAAATACCATAAACAATAGGGGTTTGTGACCGTAAACCCAAAGGGAAATGGTATTAGGACCGTAAACTCCATTTAGGAGTGAAATGGTGCCCTAACCTCTTCCATAAGCTTATAGTTCAATTGGAAACACTTCTAAGGACTTATAAGGCTTCAAATCAACAAATGGTCAAAGAAGTATGAGTTTACGGCCGTAAACTCATGGTTTTACGACCATAAACTCAATGAGTTGAGGTCACAAAACCGTAAACTCATGAAAGAGGTTCCCTTGAACCCTAAACTCAATAGCCTTGTCCTACAACACTTAGATGTAATCCTTGGGATTATAACACCAGTATAAGGTGTTTTACATGTCTTAGGATGTCTTAACTTTGTTAATTAGTTGTTTAAAGACTAAATGGATACATATATGTGTATTTATATGTAAACTAGGATCATTGTGTGTGTACAAGTCTTCACTTGACACCTAGCAATCCTATATCTTCAGTTCATCCAAACCACTCACTACAGGTGAGTTCATACCCCTTAATTAACCTTTTAAATGTTTTTAAATGCTTTTATGGGGGGGATACAGGTTGAACAATTATAGTTATTATATCAATCACATGTGATTAATAACTACCAAACAAGTGGATTCTTACTTTTCAAACTGTGTTACCAAACTGTTTTACTTCAAACTGTCTTGCAAACTCTTTTTCATATCAAATACTTTTATTAAACTCTTTTAACTTATGTTATGTGTATCTATGTAGATATAGTTATATAAGTAGGATTGAAAGGACTTAGGACTACTATCCTACCTTATTTCTTGTTCCTTGTTTGGTTGTGGACTTAGGGTATCAAGGTTAATTGTCCGAAGGTCGTTTGAATCCTAGTTATATATTATGTCTATGTATCTAGATATAAAAGGTTACATCTTTCATTAAGTTCAATACTTTTGGGTAGCAAAGGTATTCACACATGTTCATATATACAAACAAACATTACTAGTACACTATAATTGGTATAGTTTAAGGAGATACTAACACTATTACTAGAACAATGAAACATACAACGAGTCAGTTCATTCATGAGTCAAATACATGCTAGATAGAGAGAGAACACACAATACAGCTACCACACATAGAACATACAATACCATATGAGAGAACATACATGCTAGACAGAGAAAGAACACACAATACAGCTAGCACACACAGAACATACAATACCATACAGAGAGAACATATAGGCTAGATAGAGAAAGAACACACAATACAGCTAGCACACAAATATAGAACATTATTACATATATGTGAGCCATTAAATGGTGCATGGCACTACCTGTCATGACTGTTTTTGTATCAGAATCTCCTTAATTGGGGAGCGTATGAGTTTGTGTATAGATCTATACTGGATTGACTATCCTACACCTTGCTGCTCGCTACAGTGGGACTTGCAAGTCTACGGGTGCCAAATGTCATTTCTTATAGCATCTTACATTATCGTTTTACTATTGAGTCGGTAGCAGGATACAGGTCGATCACATGGTACCTTAAATAACAAGTGGCTTAAGGTAGTTAGTACAGCAGTAGTTCCTTAATACAACACTACAGTACTATAATATTTTCCCATTACATTCACTTCGTGAACATTCACACGATGCACGGTAATGTTAAAACTATATTTTTAGATAATGATAGTCGAAATTGGGAAAATACACACTCTTACAAGAGACACACACACACACAGATACTAGATGCCTTGGTAGAAGCCTACTTTTAGTAGGAAACATAGGGTTTTTCTAAGAGAGTTCAAAACATATACAAACATTTACAAAACTTATACATTAAAAACATCTTACAAACAAGACACTAATATAATTATGATCTCACCAGCTTTAAAGCTGATAAACTCTTTCAAAATAACTTGTATTCTCAGGTCTCCAGTAGACAGGTACCAGAGCCAGGTTTTTGAGAAGATGGAGTTTGTTCGAGACTCATCTTTATTTTAATGTATATTATTTTTGGTGTCTGTATAACTTGACAGAACACACTTGTATGAAATTATATTATTAATGCAATGGATGATGTTGTTGCTTGTTTACTACTTTGCATTGTTGTGATACTGTACATGACGTCCTCCACCCCCGAACGATTCCGCCGTTCCGGTTTTGGGGTGTGACACTACGACACAATATGCCCTATCTTCACCGATCACAAAAGTCTTCAACATATCCTCAGTCAGAAAGAGCTCAACATGCGACAGAGGAGATGGGTAGAGTTGTTGAAAGACTACGAGTGCGAAATTCGCTATCACCCGGGCAAGGCCAACGTAGTGGCCGATGCTCTAAGTAGGCAGGAATATTCGGTTCGCAGAGTAAAATCCTTAATGATGACAATCCATTCACACCTGACCATACAGATCAAGGAAGCTCAACAGGAAGCTTTGAAACCAGAAAATGTGGCAGGTGAGGAATTAAGAGGAATGGATAAAAACTTAGAAGTCAAGGATGATGGAGCACATTATCTCATGAACCGGATTTGGAAACTGAAGTTCGGTGGATTCCGAGACGTTTTTATGAATGAAGCACACAAGACTCGATACTCCATCCATCCCGGGTCAGATAAGATGTATCTAGACCTCAAGAAGTTATACTGGTGGCCGAACATGAAAGCTGAGATTGAAATTGTCTGACTTGCGCCAAAGTGAAGGTTGAATACCAAAAGCCATCAGGGCTACTACAACAGCCAGATATACCCGAGTGGAAGTGGGAACGAATAACCATGGACTTCATAACCAAGCTGCCTAAGACATCGGGCGGGCTTGATACCATTTGGGTAATCGTAGACCGATTGACCAAATCAGCGCACTTCCTGCCAATAAAGGAAACCGACAAAATGCAGAAGTTGACTAGGATGTACATCAAAGAGATTGTACGACTGCATGGTGTTCCCATATCCATTATCTCCGATAGAGATATTATATTTACATCACGATTTTGGCAGTCCTTGCAAGAGTCGCTGGTGACTAAACTTGACATGAGTACGGCCTACCATCCACAAACCGACGGGCAGAGCGAGCGAACCATAAAAACATTGGAAGACATGTTGAGAGCCTCTGTGATAGGCTTTGGTAAGGCATGGGATACCCATTTACCGCTTATCGAATTCTCCTACAATAACAGTTATCACACTAGCATTAAGGTCGCTTCGTTCGAAGGTCTCTACGGTCGCAAGTGCAGATCACCCCTGTGTTGGGCTGAAGTGGGGGATACACAGCTAGCTAGGGGGCAAGTCTCTAATATCACCCTCACTGGTCCTGAAATCATAAGGGAAACCACAAAAAAGATAGTACAAATTTGAGAAAGACTAAAAGAATCTCGAGATCGACAAAAGAGTTACACAGACAAACGATGCGAACCCTTGGAATTCCAAGTGGGTGATCGAGTACTACTAAAAGTTTCCCCTTGGAAAGGAATGATATGATTCGGCAAATGCGAGAAACTAAATCCAAGGTACATTGGACCATTCGAAATCCTTGCTAGGATTGGGCCA
Source organism: Lactuca sativa (assembly GCF_002870075.4). Taxonomy (NCBI): domain Eukaryota; kingdom Viridiplantae; phylum Streptophyta; class Magnoliopsida; order Asterales; family Asteraceae; genus Lactuca; species Lactuca sativa. The sequence goes on along the minus strand of NC_056625.2, from coordinate 178,126,817 downwards.
GTAGCATACAAACTTCAATTACCTCAAGAACTCGATAAGGTACATCCCACATTTCACGTATCAAACTTAGAGAAGTGTCTGTTTGATTAGACACTCATAATTCCACTCGATGAAATCAAAGTTAACGAAAATCTCCACTTCGTGGAGGAACCGGTCGAAATCATGGATTGAGAAATCAAACGAACGAAACAAAGTCGTATTCCTATTGTGAAGGTCCGTTGGAACGCTAAGCGAGGACCTAAGTTCACCTGGGAATACGAAGATCAAATGAAACAAAGATACCCGCATCTTTTCCCAAACTTTTGAAGTCCCAGTCAATTCAAATTTCGGGACGAAATTCCATCTAACGGGGGGATGATGTGACAACTATCAAATTTCGGTTAAGTCAACAAGTCAAACCGTTCAACTAAATTAACCCTTGTATATTAGGGTTCACATTATGTAATTACTATTCAATGCGCTATTTTAATGAGAAAACATCATTTGGAAAATTCGTGTGATTGAATTTTCATAGCCTTAATAATGCTAAACATTGAACCAAAGCGATAACACACCATTACACACTCATCGGGAGTGTATACGACACTAAAACATGGCTAAACGGAGTTTACGGACCTTGCGTTGTGAAGCCGGACACTCAAAAAGATCACAAAAGAAACCTCTCTCAATCGTTTTCACTCCATCTCTCTCTATTAAGAATCTCTCCCAAATCTCTCTCAAAATTTCCCGTAACTTCTTGTAATCATTCGAGTCATCCCGACCCTTAACCAGGTCAAAAATCGCTTAAAACGGGGTTAGAACGGGTAAAATACCCTGAAAGACCTGAAACCCCTTTACAGGGCTGAAGCCTCTTAGGGCCAAACCCTCTTGGACCGAAAGCACCTAGGAACCGAAACCCCTACTGAGAATCGAACACTGCTGAGGACGAACCAAGAACATGAACCGAACCCGAAGGTCCTTTCAGGCCTGAACCTTGCAACCAGGGACCGAACCCTTCAGTCCATTTCGCCTTCGCCGCTTCAGCCTTCGCTTCCTTCAACAGCCGAACCTAACCCTCGCAGGTTCGGCTCCCTTTTCCGGTTTTCGACTACGACTTCATTTTAAGCTCGTTTTTCATCATTTTAACGCGAGATTTTCACCAAAAACTTTATTTTAACAATTAAAGCCCATAAATCATTAATTCCCACATTTTTAATACAAATATTATCCAAGAAATTAGTGGGTGAAGTACAAAAAGGTGGAGTGTTGACATATCTTTGATTTATGACACAAGCAACCACCACACCCACTCCATGACTAACCCACACACCTCCCCACCATACCTTGTCACTTCCTTGTACCTTCCCACACAATTTTCAGCCTCTCCCACGTCCTAAGAGCTGGAACAACTCATCCTCTCTCCTCATTCTCACTCACTTGCTCTCATTTCACCAAAGATCAAACTCAACTTTTCTCTCAAACTTTCTCCCTCAATTTCAGGATTCCAAGGCTGATCATCAAGCTTTCTTACACTCTTGGTAAGTATAATTCATCCTCCTTGTGGTAATTACACTTCATTCCACTCCATTCGTAGATTGCTTACACAAATTCCATCACTTTGGTGTTAGATTCTCCAAAATCTTCTAGGCATCTTCAAGTGTTCTTGAGTTGAACCCTTCTCATCTCCAACACTCATCTACTGAAACCATTTAAGGTGAGTTCATACCCATGCATTTTCATGCTTTCTTATGTTTTAAGGGCGGAATACAAGTTAAATCATCAAGAACACAACTAAAGTTTTCCAACAACTTTCATAAGAAAAGTTAGACTTCAATCACGGACTATTTTCGACAACCTACACATTTTAATTTCAAAACTATACAAGGTGAAAGTAGTTCAATTCCTTAGCTTTAAAATGGATACTTGCACATCTCCATATGATTTTTCTACAATTTATGGTGATTTTTACAAAACTGACTATCATTTCAAACATCAATCCGGACCAGTCTGTGATTATGGACTTGTTCACACAAGTTAGAAGTCACTAAAAATCATGAGAAAAATTATGGAGAAACTAGACTTATTTTACAAAATCTCAGAATTTATGGATTTTGATTCGGACCTTTGATGATTTTTCTACAAATTTTCTAAAAACAATGATAGAAAATGTTATCAACAGAAAAATGCTATCAATTTCATTTCACCTTGTAACATGTTGAGCAAGGTGTATATCTTTATGTGATTATATGTTATTGCAATATATGACATTTTTGTCTTATTATATAGACATACATCAGTTAACAAATGGATTTTGCTAAATAAAGCATAGAAATAACAATTTGTTATAATCAAAGTACATCCATTACATACAAACATTGGATAAACTATACTGACTATAGTTTACATACATTACAACTACTACCCTTGTTTTGATAAACTATAATAGGTATAGTTTATGATACATTACATAATACATACATTTCAAAAGGGTACAATTATACAAAGAGGATTATCATTACACCACATGTAATTCCGTTAATGACTTTGTGAGACATTCGCTTCACTTTACAAATAAGTCTTGTATTATAACGAGAGTCTCCTGGAGGGAGAGCGTGATAGTTGTGTATAGATCTATATTGAGTCTGACAAACCCACACCTTAACTGCATGCAACAATTAGACCGGCAGGTCTGGGGTGACAAATGTCATAACATTTCTGACGCCTGAAGAACATCGTTTCAAGCCAACTAGGTCATAGCATGGTTATAATAACTCACAGAAAGTATTAACAAACATAGGAATTTACGGGAATTTCATTGAAATCAAACGTGTTTATTTTGATTTAAACTTACATTATTTTCTATAAGTAAGAAAGGTTACTTATACATTTCGGTCTTTGGATATAAGACTACATTACACATTTTAAGGAAAATATCGGATTTTTCTGGAACAAACATTACATTTACAAGAGAGAGGCTTTTATCAATACAAAACAAAAGCTTATGAACTCAACAACCTTTGTGTTGACACTTTTTCAAACAAATTGAATTCTCAGGAAATCACTAAACGGGTAACCAAGTGCATTTTGAGGATGGGACGTTAAGGCGTCAAACATTTCATATTTTGTCAACATATTGTAATTGATTTGGAAACATGTAATTCATACAATGATGTAACTCTTTCAATTATATATATATATATATATATATATATATATATATATATATATATATACATATATATATTGGTTGTGTTTGCTTCAATTACTATTGCCATTGTGGTTATGATACTATACATTAAGTCCTCCACCCCTGGACGTTTCTGCCATCCTTGGTTTGGGGGTGTGACAATTCACGACCAGCCTAGGGGTTCATGGCCCAAGAACAACTTGATGTTCTTGAGTTTTCGGCCCAAAGTATGGAGATTGGAAGTGATTGTAAGCTGATTTACAAGATCAAGGTGAGCTTCTTACAAGATTCTAAGAGATTTTTGCATGTTCTTGAGGAGAGGGGAGGTTTTCGGTTGATGATAGTTGACAGAGAATGAGGGTTTTTGGCTGTAAGGTGTAGAATGAACCAAAAAATCAGTGAAACTTATATATATAGATAGGAGTGTGCAGCTATAAACACTACCTGAGGAGATAAGATCCTCGGGTTCACGGTTGCGAGGAGGTTCACGGCTGCCCCTTCGGTTTGCGGCTCCCTTCCTTTGTGGTCTGAAGAGAAGAAGAACGAAGAAGTAGAACTAGCGAAGGTTTACGGCTCATAGGGTCTTCGGTTTTTTGATTTTTTACTTCTTAATTTTTACAACACTTTTATCAAGTGTTTTTAAGTGTATCAAATATAATTATGAAAACTTTATTTTAACTCTATTCAAATAATAATTCACCAGTTTGACTTATTTGATGGAGTTGACTTGGGTTGACTTTACGTTGACTTTTATCGGACTGAAAATAACGGGTTGTCACATCATCCCCCTGTTAAAGGGAATTTCGTCCCGAAATTAAGTCTTATATATATATATATATATATATATGGAATAAGGGAAAAGATGCGGATACATATGTTTCATTTGATCCCCACGCTCCCAAGTGAATTCAGGTCCTTGCTTTGCATTCCAGCGAACCTTCACTATCGGAATACGGCTTTGTTTGGTTTGCTTGACTTCTCTATCCATGATTTCTACGGGTTCTTCCACGAAGTGTAAGTTCCCATTTAACTCGATCACCTCGAGTAGGATCGCAATCGTCTCATCAGATAGACATTTCTTTAGGTTTGATACATGGAAGGTAGGGTGTACATTGCTAAGTTCTTGAGGTAGTTTGTGTTTGTACACTACGGAGCCGATTCGTGCGAGAATCTCGAAAGGCCCAATGTACCTCAGATTCAGTTTGACACGCTTTCTGAAGCGTATCATGCCCTTCCAGGGTGAGACCTTCACTAGAACACGGTCACCAATCTAAAATTCCAAGGGTTCTCTTCGTTTGTCTGCGTAGCTTTTCTGTCTGTCTCACGAGGCTTTCAGTCGCTCCTTAATTTGTACGATTTTCTCTATAGTTTCTCGAATGATTTCTGGCCCAGTGAGAGTGCTTTCAGTAATTTGCCCTTTAGCTAACTGAGTACGACCCACTTCAGCCATACACAGAGGTGATCTGCACTTGCGACCATAGAGGGCATCAAATGGAGCAACTTTGATGCTAGCATGGTAACTGCTATTGTACGAGAACTCAACTAATGGAGAATAGGTATCACATGCTTTACTAAAGTCGATCACCCATGCCCTCAACATGTCTTCTAATGTTGGTAGCGTCACGTCACTCTGCCCATTGATTTGTGGATTGTAGGCTACACTCATGTCCAACCTAGTTCTTAGAGATTTCATTAGTGACTGCTCGAACCGTGAGGTAAATCTACTATCTCGATCAGAGATAATAGATATTGGTGCAACATGTAGTCACATTATCTCTGATGTAGGTTCTAGTTATGTCACACCCCGCTAAAGCGGAAACGCAAGGTATGACAGCGATAACGGTTTCATTGCAAAAGATAATGATACACCACCATAGCAGAATTTAAAAGTTTACAACCCATAACTTCAAAAGAAACAAAATACAAGTTTTTCCAAAATAACATTGTTCAAAGAAAACTCCACAAATAACTTCACCACGATGCATCATGCTCTATGATGATGAATCTTTATATCCACTTACTAATTATTTCTTGAAAAAGCATGTAAAACGAGCGTCAACTATGAAAATAGTTGGTGAGTTCACAAGTTTATAAAATCGAGCTTGAAATAAGGCTTTTCGTAAATACAAGTACATTGCTTTAATGATAAACAAAGTTGATTGCTATTAATGAGTACAAGTTTATTGCTATAACGAGAACGAGTTTTTGTATGTGTATGAGCAAACAATGAGTCTCAACCAAACCTATGACTGAAGCCCTATCGAGATCTATGCTTATCGTTCCATAGATGAATATGGTATCATGCACTCCAGCAATTCGGGCGAGTGAGGAGTTGTCAATTCCTAATAGCGCTATCCATAATGACCATTGGCTCAAAGAGTTAATGGTTAGAGATAAGGGAAGGGTCTTAGTACGATAAGTTCTCATGTTCTGTTTTGCATAGACATACATAAAGAAAAATAGCAATACAATAGCAATCATGTTTGATACAAATCAATTTAAATACAACATACAAATAATAGTTTTTCTGGACATGCTTTTCCACATCAAAACATAAAACTGAAAATAGGGGAGTGCGTGAATACTCACAATAAGAAAAATATAGCTACCAAGTTTATACGAATCAAATAAATACAACAAACATAAGTAGTTTAGGACATGCTTTTCCACCCCAAAACATTTAAAAATCGAAAATAGGGGATTGGTGAATACTCACAATATGCAAAATATAGTAATCAAGTTTATACGAATCAATTAAATATAACGAACATAAGTAGTTTAGGACATGCTTTTCCACCCCAAAACATAAAAACCGAAAATAGGGGAGTACATGAATACTCACAAGGTTTCGAGTAGGTACAAGTTGTACTTCGGAATGCACCAACGTCTTACTACCGGGATCAAAAGACATCAAACACATACTAGTGAGTTTCCATGTGGACATCTAATGCTAATATACTAAATTCTACACATAGTGAAATGTCAATTTATGACTTAGTATTTGATTTTATTTTAATTGGTTACACTTTTTCTGAAATAATGAAATTCTACAAATCGTGCGATTAATTACAACATTGGAATATAAATTTTCCAAATTTTTAAGTCCTTATTACAACATAAATTCACGAAAATAGCATTCAAAGGATAAAAATTCTCAAACTTTTTATTTAACTGCTATTACACAATACTAAGCTGGGAAAATTATAAAAATGGATTTCCAAGCTGTTTAATTATATTTTATGATTTTTGAGCATTTATTCCAATAAAAATTGAAATAAATAGAAAACAGTTTCCAAAATTACCCAAACTTTTTAATTAACTTTTATTGTATATACATAGGCTGGGAAAAATATAAAAGATATTTTTCAGTGGGTATTTCTATTTTTCCTTGTTTTATTCCTTTAAATAATCATTAATTGAAGAAATAATACTAAACAGTTAAAATAAATTAGCAAAAATTTTTGTAACATCATTTACAGTATAAATAACCTGAGAAAAATGCCAAAAGTGGTCTTCATATTGTATAATCCGGTTTTGGGTATTTATGTGAATTTAAGTGGAATTAACTTTAGAAATTAAGAGAAAAATAGTTTACAGAGGAGAAAATTCCTCAAAATTTTTATGTAACCTCCTACTGTACAACATGATGTTCGGGTAAATTTTCATGAATTTTGGATAATCAGAACTATTTTTCCTATTTTTAAACCATTATAATTACCAAAAATTGGGAAAAATAGCAAGGCATGATGAAAAATGTTGAAATTACTTTTCTGAGTCATCCATCACAGGTGAGGTATGCGAAAATTGTTAGATAAAATTTTCACACTCTCTAAAGTGGTTTTGTGATTCATTATATCCTAGCAAAAAGAAAATCGGAAATCATACCAAACAGCAACAAAAATTAATGAAATTTAGTGAGGGGCCATTATCCATCATAAGGGTCATCCATGCATTAGTTCCGGATTTATTGACCTCTGGAAGTATTTTATGTGATTTATGCCCTTGGTTTCTAGCAATAATTTAAATAAATCAAACAAATAATAAAAGCTTTTGGTATTTTACAGATTATCACATGCATGTGAGGGATTTCAAAAGGAAAAATGTTCAAAATTTAATCAGAAGGGAAATAGGGGTATTGAACCCAAACAAGATAAGAAATGTTGCATGCAATGGTGCATGAGATGTAAATGTGGCTGAAGTTCATGAATTTGTGAAGCACATTCTGTGGGGTTTTAAGCCACAAAATTTTAGCCATCATTCACTGGATATGTTAAGTTTCTAAAATATTTTTCCCCAGATTTATGGTTGGGTTTAAGGCCAGTGATCATGCAATGCAAAAATGGTGATCATACAAAAAGAGCTGTTTGTGCAACCATTTTGTAAAAATTGCCAAAAATCGGATATTTAATATTTTACAGGGAGACCAGTTGGGTTTCAAAGATAACTCATCGAAATATCCAATACAAAAAGAATATCATGATTTGGTTAAGTAATGACCGAGATATGGTCGTTCAAAGCTGAATAGAGTAATCTGGCAGATTGCATGTTTGCTTTGAGTGCATCCTTAGGACATTTTGACAAGAACATCATGCATGCCTTTGATAAGGTCCGATTTCTAGCACATGCATGGAGTGAATGAGCATCCAAGATGTACTAGAAGTGGTTTAAATGCTTTTGACCATTCAAGAACACAAAAGAAATGGAGAAGAAGATGTAATACTTGTTTTTGAAGTCACATGAACATATGTGCATCATTTTCAATCCTTGCATGGGTTTGATCCTGGATTTTCACCATTTCAAACACATGCATTGTGTTATGGTGAGAATCTACAAACCAAAAGGGAAAAATAAAGATTTCTAGCCATGGAAAGTCATAGAATCCGAAAAGAAGAGAAAACTAAGAAGAAGAGGAAGTAGAATCATGAAATTATGGAAGAAGATGTTGTTGTTTACCTTGGTTTTGATCTTGAGGGAAGTAAGAACACATTCAAAGTCTTCAAAATCTCTAAATTTGGCAGAGGAATGAGAGAAATTTCGTGAGTTAGAGAGAGAGAGGAAGAGAGTTTATGTATTAGGAGGGTGGAGTGTGAGAGAGTGAAGAGAGAAGAGGTAGAGTGAGGGAGAAGTTCTAATGATTGAGTTTTGGGAAGAGGGAGCATGGGGAGTGTGAGAGAGTGAAGAGAGAAGAGGTAGAGTGAGGGAGAAGTTCTAATGATTGAATTTTATAAAATTCCCTCCAACATTTTTATAAAACCCCAAATTTTTATAAAAGTGTTTATTAGGCAATTCTTGATTTATTTAGAAATCTTGTTTTTAACTAATAAATTATGATTATTGCATGATAATTTAATTTCTATTTCAATGATTATAATCCATAATTTGATTAATAAAAATTTGATATTCAAAAGTTTATAGCCAAATTTTATAATGTTTTTAAGCTTTAAGATTTATAAATTTGGATTTTGGGCTCTTTAGGGTTTTTGGAATATTGTTTGATGTTCATCATCATAATGAAGTATAATTAGAATATTTTAATTTATTTTTAGGGTTTTATATCCTTTTTCAATTATAACAAAGCTTTAATGTTTCATTCAAATTATAGCATTGGCATTTCCTATTGTAGTTAAGCAACTTACTAGAATCGTAAGTGTCAAGTATATTAGTCCTAGGTCTTAGATGGATCCTAGTTTATGCAAGCTTTTGACCTAATTTATACTACTAGGCCATGGCATGATGTGCATGAATGGTTATTATAAAGATGCATGAGTCCGAGAATGACCTGAATTGATAGTTGTCACAGTATCACCCACTTAAAAAGAATTTCGTCCCGAAATTCATTCTATGTCATCGCTTGTCATCGCATGGGAAAAGTTGTGGATACTTTTCCTTCATGAAGTCCTCACGCTCCCAGGTGTACTCCGGCCCGCGTTTTGAGTTCCATCGAACTTTCACAATTGGGATCTTACTCCGCTTAAGTTGTTTTACTTCCCTGTCAAGGATTTCCATCGGTTCCTCAATGAAGTTTAGCTTATCATTGATCTTAATTTCCTCCAGGGGTACTATCAATGTTTCGTCGGCTAGACATTTCTTAAGGTTGGAGACGTGGAATGTGTCATGAATGGCGCTTAACTCTTGGGGCAACTGGAGTTTATAAGCTACCGGACCAATCCTTTCAATGACTTCAAAGGGTCCAACATATCTCGGGCTTAGTTTTCCTTTCTTACCAAAACGCACAAGCCCTTTCCAAGGCGACACTTTTAAAAGTACCTTGTCTCCTACTTGGAATTCTAATGGTTTACGACGATTATCCGCATAACTTTTCTGACGATCTCTAGCAGCTTTAAGCCTATCCTTGATGATAGCAATCTTGTCAGATGTTTCCTGGATAAGTTCGAGTCTAGTCAACTGTCTGTCTCCAATTTCTGTCCAACACAATGGAGAACGACACTTGCGTCCATACAATGCTTCATATGGAGCACATTGGATACTCGTGTGGTAACCGTTATTGTAGGAAAACTCAATTAGAGGCAAATGAGTATCCAAATTTCCTTTGAACTCAATGACACACACTCATAGCATGTCTTCCAATGTTTGTATTGTTCTCTCTGTTTGCCCATCTGTCTGAGGGTGGTAAGTTGTGCTCAAATCTATCTTGGTTCCTAGTGCCTTCTGTAACATCCACCAAAATCGAGATGTGAAACGACTATCTCTATCAGAAATGATAGACAGGGGTACACCATGCAGAGAAACAATTTTGTCAATGTAGATTTGGGCCAAATTTTCCATCTTGAAATCTTCCCTACTATCACATCAAAACTACCTAGCTCTATAGGAATTAGGTCAATGCTAAAGAGTTTATTAGCTAAATTCAGAGTACAACCAGGAATTATATCATTAGCCCTAATTTCATACCCATCAGCAAGTTCAATAGCATAAGCATTCCTCATCTTTCTATATTTCAGGCCAATTAACGGTCTAAATGCTAAAGAAACGAAACTCCTATCTGCTCCCGCATCGAATATTACTGATGAAAAATGGTTGTGCAGGAGAAACGTACCTGTTATCACTTCAGGGTTCTGACGAGCTTCTTCTGCACCAATCACAAAGGCTACACCTCTTGGCCGTTCAACTTGATTTCCTTGAAAGTTTTTCCTGGCTTGGCCTTGTCCATTGTAACCAGGTCCATTGTTCAGTTTGGTACATGCTCTACGGAGATGATCAGTACTCCCGCACTCGTAACATGCCCTTTTTCCCTCCTTATTCACCTTACAATACTTCGAGTAATGGCCTGTTTGCTTACAGTTTTGGCACACTGGGCAAGCTCCCTTGTGATGGAAGTTACACTTATTGCACTTCGGAAGCGGCCCTGAGTACTACTTTCGTTCCTGCACTTCCCGTTCTTGAGTTTTCACTGGTTCTTGCTCCTGGCCTCTTACCATAAAGTTTCTTGAGACTTTCTGCTTCCTCCCTGACTTGCCTCCATACTTCTTCTCTCCCTAATCTGTTGGCTTCCTCTTGCTACTAGAGCTTTCCTTTATCGATGCTCCCATCCTTATCACATCATTGGTTAGTCGATTTGCTAGGCTTACTGCACTTTGAATAGTAGTTGGGTTTGCTGAGGTAACCATTCCCCGAATCTCTGGTGCCAGACCCCAGATGTAACGATCTATCCGTTTCTCCTCAGGAGTAACCATGTGAGGTACCAGTTTTGCTAGTTCATGAAATCGGACCGTGTACTTCTCTATTAGTGTTCCAACCATAGAATGGTTCCAGAATTCAGATTCAAGCTTCCGAAGTTCCTCCTTGGGACAATACTCCTCTATCGGTAGCTTCTTTAGGTTTTCCCAAGTTAGCTGATATGCCGTTGTAAGGCCTCGGGTTTGCACTAGAGTATTCCACCAGGTTAATGCCCTATCTTGGAATAGGCAAGATGCATACTCAACTTTGTTGCGCTCGAGGCATTTGCTAATGTGAAGGACCAACTCCATGCTGTCAATCCATTTCAGCAACCCGACCGCACCTTCCTTTCCATGGAACTCCTTAGGTTTACAGGCCATAAAGGACTTGTAGTTGCATTCTCTTTCATCGTTTCCCCGGTTTCCTCCACTACTTCCTTGGTTAGCATTAAGTCCTGCAGTTACTTGAGTAACAATGTTTGGGATTGCTTCCATGAGTTGTTGTGCCATAATTTGAGCAACATCGGGTGTTTCGTTCTGTGGGCGCCCGCGATTAGGCCTTCCTGACATGGTTCTATTACACAGGAGAAGAAATACGTATAAATACATAAAATAATGTATAATACTAAGTTCACTACTAATTTGAAAACCGTAAGTGTTGTCAAATTATTGGTTTGCATTAATACTAGACATATATATTTTAGAAAGAAAAGAAAAGAAAAATCTCTTTATTCGACCATTTACCAAATAAATTCTAGGGTTTGACCTCATTGTAAAAGTTTTCAAACATAAAATAAAATTCTTCATTACCATTTGACATTGTCTTAAAAACCAAACCAATACATCAAATCCAAAATAAAGTTTCAAATGCTTTTCCCAAAAGACACCCAACATGGGTTTTCATTTCATGACAAAATAAATTAAAATACTGAAATCAGAACCAAACACTAATCGCTATCCCAAAAAGAAACATCAACACCACAATCAGTAATAGCCCAACAAGCACATAATATGCGGTAATCGCACGACATGCCACTCGTCTAGCAGTACTAGCAGTGTCAGCAGTCTCCATCGAATGCTGAAACAGGATTTCCACTCCTGTCAAGACTTCATCCAAAACTTCCTGATGCACAGCACAGCGAGACTGTGACGTAGGCCTGCTGCTATCGACTACAATCTCCGGGACTCCTCCAGGGTCATACCTGGCTGTCTGACAGGTATCCCTATGACTTGCTGTGGTGAGGGTGCTCTCAATCCTGCATCGCTGGGTCCTACCCCGCTAGGTCCTGCAGTGCCATGTCCTGCTGTGCTGGTGGGTATCCTTCCTGGAATAGGAACACTCTTCCTCGCCGTCCTCCGAATTTGAAGTCCATAAAGTGGTGGCTGTGGCAACATCGATGTAGGTGACGCCTCGCGTCGTGGACTCGGGGCGTTGTCATTGCTGATCTCCACCGAGTTCCCTGTATCTTCCGTATCCTCTAATGGGTCTTCTTCTACCGAGGCGGGGGGATTACGTCGAGGGATAATAGTGACATAGCCGGACTCATCGGCTGAGGCGGTAGCGCGGGAAGATGACGATGTTGACATAGTGGACTGAGACATAGTTTCAATGAGATATGAAATAAATGACAATGCATGCCTATAATATGCAATTCTTACACACACCAAAATTAACCTTTTGAATTTTTTTCTTTTGAAACAAAGTTTTCTCAAAAAATTTGTTGAACATATTCCCATTATAATTAGCTCAAGCTTTGTATAAATCTTTCCTTAATTAAACATAGGTGATCAGGCTATGTTTAATCGAGGTCCAATAATACAACTCCCGACCTAATTATACTAGTAATATGTTTGATGTAAAAAGAATTTCTTTGTAAGTTTTAGTTATAGGTTGTGTTTTCTTAAAGAAAAACCGATGTTCTCTGTAACGGTAGCTCTGATACCACTTCTGTCACACCCCGCTAAAGTGGAAACGCAAGGTATGACAGCGATAATGGTTACATTGCAAAAGATAATGATACATCACCATAGCAGAATTTAAAAGTTTACAACCCATAGCTTCAAAAGAAACAAAATACAAGTTTTTCCAAAATAACATTGTTCAAAGAAAACTCCACAAATAACTTCAACACGATGCAGCATGCTCTATGATGATGAATCTTTATATCCACTTACTAATTATTTCCTGAAAAAGCATGTAAAACGAGCGTCAACTATGAAAATAGTTGGTGAGTTCACAAGTTTATAAAATCGAGCTTGAAATAAGGCTTTTCGTAAATACAAGTACATTGCTTTAATGATAAACAAAGTTGATTGCTATTAATGAGTACAAGTTTATTGCTATAACGAGAACGAGTTTTTGTATGTGTATGAGCAAACAATGAGTCTCAACCAAACCTATGACTGAAGCCCTATCGAGATCTATGCTTATCGTTCCATAGATGAATATGGTATCATGCACTCCAGCAATTCGGGCGATTGAGGAGTTGTCAATTCCTAATAGCGCTATCCATAATGACCATTGGCTCAAAGAGTTAATGGTTAGAGATAAGGGAAGGGTCTTAGTACGATAAGTTCTCATGTTCCGTTTTGCATAGACATACATAAAGAAACATAGCAATACAATAGCAATCGTGTTTGATACAAATCAATTTAAATACAACATACAAATAATAGTTTTTCTGGACATGTTTTTCCACCCCAAAACATAAAACTGAAAATAGGGGAGTGCGTGAATACTCACAATATGAAAAATATAGCAACCAAGTTTATACGAATCAAATAAATACAACAAACATAAGTAGTTTAGGACATGCTTTTCCACCCCAAAACATTTAAAAATCGAAAATAAGGGATTGGTGAATACTCACAATATGCAAAATATAGTAATCAAGTTTATACGAATCAATTAAATATAACGAACATAAGTAGTTTAGGACATGCTTTTCCACCCCAAAACATAAAAACCGAAAATAGGGGAGTACGTGAATACTCACAACGTTTCGAGTAGGTACAAGTTGTACTTCGGAATGCACCAATGTCTTACTACCGAGATCCTACGACATCAAACACACACTAGTGAGTTTCCATGTCGACATCTAATGCTAATATACTAAATTCTACATATAGTGAAATGCCAATTTACGACTTAGTATTTGATTTTATATTAATTGGTTACACTTTTTCTGAAATAATGAAATTCTACAAATCGTGCGATTAATTACAACATTGGAATATAAATTTTCCAAATTTTTAAGTCCTTATTACAACATAAATCCACGAAAATAGCATTCAAAGGATACAAATTCTCAAACTTTTTATTTAACTTCTATTACACAATACTAAGCTGGGAAAATTGTAAAAATGGATTTCCAAGCTGTTTAATTATATTTTATGATTTTTGAGCATTTATTACAATAAAAATTGAAATAAATAGAAAACAGTTTCCAAAATTACCCAAACTCTTTAATTAACTGTTATTGTACATGCATAGGCTGGGAAAAATATAAAAGATATTTTTCAGTGGGTATTTCTATTTTTCCTTGTTTTATTCCTTTAAATAATCATTAATTGAAGAAATAATATTAAACAGTTAAAATAAATTACCAAAAATTTTGGTAACATCATTTACAGTATAAATAACCTGAGAAAAATGCCAAATGTGGTCTTCATATTGTATAATCCGGTTTTGGGTATTTATGTGAATTTAAGTGTAATTAACTTTAGAAATTAAGAGAAAAATAGTTTACAGTGGAGAAAAATCCTCAAAATTCTTATGTAACCTCCTACTGTACAACAAGATGTTCTGGAAACTTTTCATGAATTTTGGATAATCAAAACTATTTTTCCTATTTTTAAACCATTATAATTACCAAAAATTGGGAAAAATAGCAAGGCATGATGAAAAATATTGAAATTATTTTTCTGAGTCTTCCATCACAGGTGAGGTATGCGTAAATTGTTAGATAAAATTTTTACACTCTCTAAAGTGGTTTTGTGATTCATTATATCCTAACAAAAAGAAAATCGGAAATCATACCAAACGGCAACAAAAATTAATTAAATTTAGTGAGAGGTCATTATCCATCATAATGGTCATCCATGAATTTTTTCCGGATTTATTGACCTCTGGAAGTATTTTATGTGATTTATACCCTTGGTTTCTAGCAATAATTTAAATAAATCAATGAAATAATAAAAGCTTTTGGTATTATACAGATTATCACATGCATGTGAGGGCTTTCAAAAGGAAAAATGTTCAAAATTTAATCAGAAGGGAAATAGGGGTATTGAACCCAAACAAGATAAGAAATGTTGCATGCAATGGTGCAAGAGATGTGATGTGGCTGAAGTTCATGAATTTGTGAAGCACATTCTGTGGGGTTTTAAGCCACGAAATTTTAGCCATCATTCCCTGGGTATGTTAAGTTTCTAAAGTATTTTTCCCCAGATTTATGGTTGGGTTTAAGGCCATTGATCATGCAAGGCAAAAATGGTGATCATACAAAAAGAGTTGTTTGCGCAACCATTTTGTAAAAATTGCCAAAAATCGGATATTTAATATTTTACAGTGAGACCAGTTGGGTTTGAAAGCTAACGCATGGAAGTACCCAATACAAAACGAATATCATGATTTGGTTAAGTAATGACCGAGATATGGTCGTTCAAAGCTGAATAGAGTAATCTGGCAGATTGCATGTTTGCTTTGAGTGCATCCTTAGGACATTTTGACAAGAACATCATGCATGCCTTTGATAAGGTCCGATTTCTAGCACATGAATGGAGTGAATGAGCATCCAAGATGTACTAGAAGTGGTTTAAATGCTTTTGACCATGCAAGAACACAAAAGAAATGGAGAAGAAGATGTAATACTTGTTTTTGAAGTCACATGAACATATGTGCATCATTTTCAATCCTTGCATGGGTTTGATCCTGGATTTTCACCATTTCAAACACATGCATTGTGTTATGGTGAGAATCTACAAACCAAAAGGGAAAAATAAAGATTTCTAGCCATGGAAAGTCATAGAATCCGAAAAGAAGAGAAAACTAAGAAGAAGAGGAAGTAGAATCATGAAATTATGGAAGAAGATGTTGTTGTTTACCTTGGTTTTGATCTTGAGGGAAGTAAGAACACATTCAAAGTCTTCAAAATCTCAAAATTTGGCAGAGGAATGAGAGAAATTTCGTGAGTTAGAGAGAGAGAGGAAGAGAGTTTATGTATTAGGAGGGTGGAGTGTGAGAGAGTGAAGAGAGAAGAGGTAGAGTGAGGGAGAAGTTCTAATGATTGAGTTTTGGGAAGAGGGAGCATGGGGAGGGGAGAATGGCCAGATTTTTGAGTGCATTAAAGCCTCCTCTCTCCTAAATTCAAATTTTATAAAATTCCCTCCAACATTTTTATAAAACCCCAAATTTTTATAAAAGTGTTTATTAGGCAATTCTTGATTTATTTAGAAATCTTGTTTTTAACTAATAAATTATGATTATTGCATGATAATTTAATTTCTATTTCAATGATTATAATCCATAATTTGATTAATAAAAATTTGATATTCAAAAGTTTATAGCCAAATTTTATAAAGTTTTTAAGCTTTAAGATTTATAAATTTGGATTTTGGGCTCTTTAGGGTTTTTGGAATATTGTTTGATGTTCATCATCATAATGAAGTATAATTAGAATATTTTAATTTATTTTTAGGGTTTTATACCCTTTTTCAATTATAACAAAGCTTTAATGTTTCATTCAAATTATAGCATTGGCATTTCCTATTGTAGTTAAGCAACTTACTAGAATCGTAATTGTCAAGTATATTAGTCCTAGGTCTTAGATGGATCCTAGTTTATGCAAGCTTTTGACCTAATTTATACTACTAGGCCATGGCATGATGTGCATGAATGGTTATTATAAAGATGCATGAGTCCGAGAATGACCTGAATTGATAGTTGTCACAGTATCACCCACTTAAAAAGAATTTCGTCCCGAAATTCATTCTATGTCATCGCTTGTCATCGCATGGGAAAAGTTGTGGATACTTTTCCTTCATGAAGTCCTCACGCTCCCAGGTGTACTCCGGCCCGCGTTTTGAGTTCCATCGAACTTTCACAATTGGGATCTTACTCCGCTTAAGTTGTTTTACTTCCCTGTCAAGGATTTCCATCGGTTCCTCAATGAAGTTTAGCTTATCATTGATCTTAATTTCCTCCAGGGGTACTATCAATGTTTCGTCGGCTAGACATTTCTTAAGGTTGGAGACGTGGAATGTGTCATGAATGGCGCTTAACTCTTGGGGCAACTGGAGTTTATAAGCTACCGGACCAATCCTTTCAATGACTTCAAAGGGTCCAACATATCTCGGGCTTAGTTTTCCTTTCTTACCAAAACGCACAAGCCCTTTCCAAGGCGACACTTTTAAAAGTACCTTGTCTCCTACTTGGAATTCTAATGGTTTACGACGATTATCCGCATAACTTTTCTGACGATCTCTAGCAGCTTTAAGCCTATCCTTGATGATAGCAATCTTGTCAGATGTTTCCTGGATAAGTTCGAGTCTAGTCAACTGTCTGTCTCCAATTTCTGTCCAACACAATGGAGAACGACACTTGCGTCCATACAATGCTTCATATGGAGCACATTGGATACTCGTGTGGTAACCGTTATTGTAGGAAAACTCAATTAGAGGCAAATGAGTATCCAAATTTCCTTTGAACTCAATGACACACACTCATAGCATGTCTTCCAATGTTTGTATTGTTCTCTCTGTTTGCCCATCTGTCTGAGGGTGGTAAGTTGTGCTCAAATCTATCTTGGTTCCTAGTGCCTTCTGTAACATCCACCAAAATCGAGATGTGAAACGACTATCTCTATCAGAAATGATAGACAGGGGTACACCATGCAGAGAAACAATTTTGTCAATGTAGATTTGGGCCAAATTTTCCATCTTGAAATCTTCCCTACTATCACATCAAAACTACCTAGCTCTATAGGAATTAGGTCAATGCTAAAGAGTTTATTAGCTAAATTCAGAGTACAACCAGGAATTATATCATTAGCCCTAATTTCATACCCATCAGCAAGTTCAATAGCATAAGCATTCCTCATCTTTCTATATTTCAGGCCAATTAACGGTCTAAATGCTAAAGAAACGAAACTCCTATCTGCTCCCGCATCGAATATTACTGATGAAAAATGGTTGTTCAGGAGAAACGTACCTGTTATCACTTCAGGGTTCTGACGAGCTTCTTCTGCACCAATCACAAAGGCTACACCTCTTGGCCGTTCAACTTGATTTCCTTGAAAGTATTTCCTGGCTTGGCCTTGTCCATTGTTACCAGGTCCATTGTTCAGTTTGGTACATGCTCTACGGAGATGATCAGTACTCCCGCACTCGTAACATGCCCTTTTTCCCTCCTTATTCACCTTACAATACTTCGAGTAATGGCCTGTTTGCTTACAGTTTTGGCACACTGGGCAAGCTCCCTTGTGATGGAAGTTACACTTATTGCACTTCGGAAGCGGCCCTGAGTACTACTTTCGTTCCTGCACTTCCCGTTCTTGAGTTTTCACTGGTTCTTGCTCCTGGCCTCTTACCATAAAGTTTCTTGAGACTTTCTGCTTCCTCCCTGACTTGCCTCCATACTTCTTCTCTCCCTAATCTGTTGGCTTCCTCTTGCTACTAGAGCTTTCCTTTATCGATGCTCCCATCCTTATCACATCATTGGTTAGTCGATTTGCTAGGCTTACTGCACTTTGAATAGTAGTTGGGTTTGCTGAGGTAACCATTCCCCGAATCTCTGGTGCCAGACCCCAGATGTAACGATCTATCCGTTTCTCCTCAGGAGTAACCATGTGAGGTACCAGTTTTGCTAGTTCATGAAATCGGACCGTGTACTTCTCTATTAGTGTTCCAACCATAGAATGGTTCCAGAATTCAGATTCAAGCTTCTGAAGTTCCTCCTTGGGACAATACTCCTCTATCGGTAGCTTCTTTAGGTCTTCCCAAGTTAGCTGATATGTCGTTGTAAGGCCTCGGGTTTGCACTAGAGTATTCCACCAGGTCAATGCCCTATCTAGGAATAGGCAAGATGCATACTCAACTTTGTTGCGCTCGAGGCATTTGCTAATGTGAAGGACCGACTCCATGCTGTCAATCCATTTCAGCAACCCGACTGCACCTTCCTTTCCATGGAACTCCTTAGGTTTACAGGCCATAAAGGACTTGTAGTTGCATTCTCTTTCATCGTTTCCCCGGTTTCCTCCACTACTTCCTTGGTTAGCATTAAGTCCTGCAGTTACTTGAGTAACAATGTTTGGGATTGCTTCCATGAGTTGTAGTGCCACAATTTGAGCAACATCGGGTGTTTCGTTCTGTGGGCGCCCGCGATTAGGCCTTCCTGACATGGTTCTATTACACATGAGAAGAAATACGTATAAATACATAAAATAATGTATAATACTAAGTTCACTACTAATTTGAAAACCGTAAGTGTTGTCAAATTATTGGTTTGCATTAATACTAGACATATATATTTTAGAAAGAAAAGAAAAGAAAAATCTCTTTATTCGACCATTTACCAAATAAATTCTAGGGTTTGACCTCATAGTAAAAGTTTTCAAACATAAAATAAAATTCTTCATTACCATTTGACATTGTCTTAAAAACCAAACCAATACATCAAATCCAAAATAAAGTTTCAAATGTTTTTCCCAAAATACACCCAACATGGGTTTTCATTTCATGACAAAATAAATTAAAATACTGAAATCAGAACCAAACACTAATCGCTATCCCAAAAAGAAACATCAACACCACAATCAGTTATAGCCCAACAAGCACATAATATGCGGTAATCGCACGACACGCCACTCGTCTAGCAGTACTAGCAGTGTCAGCAGTCTCCATCGAATGCTGAAACAGGATTTCCATTCCTGTCAAGACTTCATCCAAAACTTCCCGATGCCCAGCACAGCGAGACTGCGACGTAGGCCCGCTGCTATCGACTACAATCTCCGGGACTCCTCCAGGGTCATACCTGGCTGTCTGACAGGTATCCCTATGACTTGCTGTGGTGAGGGTGCTCTCAATCCTGCATCGCTGGGTCCTACCCCGCTAGGTCCTGCCGTGCCATGTCCTGCTGTGCTGGTGGGTATCCTTCCTGGAATAGGAACACTCTTCCTCGCCGTCCTCCGAATGCGAAGTCCATAAAGTGGTGGCTGTGGCAACACCGATGTAGGTGATGCCTCACGTCGTGGACTCAGGGCGTTGTCGTTGCTGATCTCCACCAAGTTCCCTGTATCTTCCGTATCCTCTAATGGGTCTTCTTCTACCGAGGCGGGGGGATTACGTCGAGGGATAATAGTGACATAGCCGGACTCATCGGCTGAGGCGGTAGCGTGGGAAGATGACGATGTTGACATAGTGGACTGAGACATAGTTTCAATGAGATATGAAATAAATGACAATGCATGCCTATAATATGCAATTCTTACACACACCAAAATTAACCTTTTGAATTTTTTTCTTTTGAAACAAAGTTTTCTCAAAAAATTTGTTGAACATATTCCCATTATAATTAGCTCAAGCTTTGTATAAATCTTTCCTTAATTAAACATAGGTGATCAGGCTATGTTTAATCGAGGTCCAATAATACAACTCCCGACCTAATTATACTAGTAATATGTTTGATGTAAAAAGAATTTCTTTGTAAGTTTTAGTTATAGGTTGTGTTTTCTTAAAGAAAAACCGATGTTCTCTGTAACGGTAGCTCTGATACCACTTCTGTCACACCCCGCTAAAGTGGAAACGCAAGGTATGACAGCGATAACGGTTACATTGCAAAAGATAATGATACATCACCATAGCAGAATTTAAAAGTTTAAAACCCATAGCTTCAAAAGAAACAAAATACAAGTTTTTCCAAAATAACATTGTTCAAAGAAAACTCCACAAATAACTTCAACACGATGCAACATGCTCTATGATGATGAATCTTTATATCCACTTACTAATTATTTCCTGAAAAAGCATGTAAAACGAGCGTCAACTATGAAAATAGTTGGTGAGTTCACAAGTTTATAAAATCGAGCTTGAAATAAGGCTTTTCGTAAATATAAGTACATTGCTTTAATGATAAACAAAGTTGATTGCTATTAATGAGTACAAGTTTATTGCTATAACGAGAACGAGTTTTTGTATGTGTATGAGCAAACAATGAGTCTCAACCAAACCTATGACTGAAGCCCTATCGAGATCTATGCTTATCGTTCCATAGATGAATATGGTATCATGCACTCCAGCGATTCGGGCGAGTGAGGAGTTGTCAATTCCTAATAGCGCTATCCATAATGACCATTGGCTCAAAGAGTTAATGGTTAGAGATAAGGGAAGGGTCTTAGTACGATAAGTTCTCATGTTCCGTTTTGCATAGACATACATAAAGAAACATAGCAATACAATAGCAATCGTGTTTGATACAAATCAATTTAAATACAACATACAAATAATAGTTTTTCTCGACATGCTTTTCCTACTGTACAACATGATGTTCTGGTAAATTTTCATGAATTTTGGATAATCAGAACTATTTTTCCTATTTTTAAACCATTATAATTAAAAAAAATTGGGAAAAATAGCAAGGCATGATGAAAAATGTTGAAATTATTTTTCTGAGTCATCCATCACAGGTGAGGTATGCGAAAATTGTTAGATAAAATTTTCACACTCTCTAAAGTGGTTTTGTGATTCATTTTATCCTAACAAAAAGAAAATCGGAAATCATACCTCACAGAAACAAAAATTAATGAAATTTACTGAGGGGTCATTATCCATCATAAGGGTCATCCATGAATTTGTTCCGGAATTATTGACCTCAGTATTTTATGTGATTTATGCCCTTGGTTTCTAGCAATAATTTAAATAAATCAAACAAATAATAAAAGCTTTTAGTATTTTACAGATTATCACATGCATGTGAGGGCTTTCAAAAGGAAAAATGTTCAAAATTTAATCAGAAGGGAAATAGGGGTATTGAACCCAAACAAGATAAGAAATGTTGCATGCAATAGTGCATGAGATGTAAATGTGGTTGAAGTTCATGAATTTGTGAAGCAAATTCTGTGAGGTTTTAACCCACTAAATTTTAGCCATCATTCGCTGGATATGTTAAGTTTCTAAAATATTTTTCCCCAGATTTATGGTTGGGTTTAAGGCCATTGATCATGCAAGGCAGAAATGGTGATCATAGAAAAAGAGCTGTTTGCGCAACCATTTTGTAAAAATTGCCAAAAATCGGATATTTAATATTTTATAGTGAGACCAGTTGGGTTTGAAAGTTAAATCATGGAGCTATCCAATACAAAAAGAATATCATGATTTGGTTAAGTAATGACCGAGATATGGTCGTTCAAAGCTGAATAGAGTAATCTGGCAGATTGCATGTTTGCTTTGAGTGCATCCTTAGGACATTTTGACAAAAACATCATGAATGCCTTTGATAAGGTCCGATTTCTAGCACATGCATGGAGTGAATGAGCATCCAAGATGTACTAGAAGTGGTTTAAATGCTTTTGACCATGCAAGAACACAAAAGAAATGGAGAAGAAGATGTAATACTTGTTTTTGAAGTCACATGAACATATGTGCATCATTTTCAATCCTTGCATGGGTTTGATCCTGGATTTTCACCATTTCAAACACATGCATTGTGTTATGGTGAGAATCTACAAACCAAAAGGGAAAAATAAAGATTTCTAGCCATGGAAAGGCATAGAATCCGAAAAGAAGAGAAAACTAAGAAGAAGAGGAAGTAGAATCATGAAATTATGGAAGAAGATGTTGTTGTTTACCTTGGTTTTGATCTTGAGGGAAGTAAGAACACATTCAAAGTCTTCAAAATCTCTAAATTTGGCAGAGGAATGAGAGAAATTTCGTGAGTTAGAGAGAGAGAGGAAGAGAGTTTATGTATTAGGAGGGTGGAGTGTGAGAGAGTGAAGAGAGAAGAGGTAGAGTGAGGGAGAAGTTCTAATGATTGAGTTTTGGGAAGAGGGAACATGGGGAGGGGAGAGTGGCCAGATTTTTGAGTGCATTAAAGCCTCCTCTCTCCTAAATTCAAATTTTATAAAATTCCCTCCAACATTTTTATAAAACCCCAAATTTTTATAAAAGTGTTTATTAGGCAATTCTTGATTTATTTAGAAATCTTGTTTTTAACTAATAAATTATGATTATTGCATGATAATTTAATTTCTATTTCAATGATTATAATCCATAATTTGATTAATAAAAATTTGATATTCAAAAGTTTATAGCCAAATTTTATAAAGTTTTTAAGCTTTAAGATTTATAAATTTGGATTTTGGGCTCTTTAGGGTTTTTGGAATATTGTTTGATGTTCATCATCATAATGAAGTATAATTAGAATATTTTAATTTATTTTTAGGGTTTTATACCCTTTTTCAATTATAACAAAGCTTTAATGTTTCATTCAAATTATAGCATTGGCATTTCCTATTGTAGTTAAGCAACTTACTAGAATCGTAAGTGTCAAGTATATTAGTCCTAGGTCTTAGATGGATCCTAGTTTATGCAAGATTTTGACCTAATTTATACTACTAGGCCATGGCATGATGTGCATGAATGGTTATTATAAAAATGCATGAGTCCGAGAATGACCTGAATTGACAGTTGTCACAAGTTAGCTTCCCCATCTTGTATGTTTCCTTTATTGGTTAGAAGCGTGTAGATTTGGTTAATTTGTCGATGATTACCCAAATGGTATCATGACCACCCATTGTCCAGGGTAACTTAACTATGAAAACCATTGCACGACCTATGCCTGGTTAATCTATCATAGTCTCATGCACTCGAGTCGTATATATTTGAGATTTAAAAGGCATTCAGATAAATGATTCTTCTCTAAGCCTACATCCAGACAAGGAAAAGGACTCAAAGCGAAATCATCAATTCTAAGCCTGTAGAATCTTAATTATGTACTACTCTTACGCATACACTTAATAGTAATAGACTAACCGCATGGGTTCTTGGTCTTCTTTATTGAACTTGACTTACTGTGTGAATGAAATTTTTTGGAGATCTGATGGGGATACTTTAGAGAGGTTACGAAAAGTATGCTACTCTCCGTATAGCTACTTCGGAGTTCGAAAGTAAGAATGGATTTGGCGGTTGGTGTTGTTATTGATTGAGAGGGGTTTCGCTAATCGGTCGGTTATGGGGAAGGACCTCCTGGTAGAACGTGAAATTGGAACGGTGAGACTCAATTCAACTTGTGTCATATCATGATGTCGTAACTTCTTCTGGTAACAGATGTCAAGCTGATTTTGGAAGAGGTGCTTGTTAAAGTGATAGAGTATACTGGGTGTGGCTCTTAGTTTTTTTTTGCTATTATTACTACAAACATTTTGCACCGAAAATAACGAGTACTAACAATATGAGGGTCTTAAAAATTTGAACTAATGAACTTTCATAAAGTAATCCCTACCATGTCTTTCTATAATTGCTTGGTGTGTACAAGTCATGTATAATTATGATTAGAAAGACAGTTGACTAAGTGACTATGCCCTAAATCCACAACCAAACAAGGAACAGGAAGTGAGACGGAATCACTCACTCTAAGTCTACAAATCTCCATTATAAATGACCCTAATGTATACATTAAGTCCTCATAGCTTACTTTCTATGGTTTTTAGTTTTATATGAGTTTTATGATTCTGTTTGAACGGGAGTGTAACTATAATTATAAATTATTGTGAAGTTTTTTTGTAAAAGAATTAGATATTTAATTATTGAGGTTTGGAAGCGTACCAAAAAGTCTAGCAGGGTTCTTTGTTGCTTCTTCATGTTTCGTGGTTAAACTCCTCCACCTCCCCCTTCATTCCACTCTGTTCGACAATCCCTTTTGAAATGTCCCTTTTCACCATATAAGTGGTATACTAGACTAATCCCGACATTAGTGGTTGAAGTGATGTGCTCGACTGGAGTCCTACAGAAGTGGGCGGTGTGCCCCTTCATGTTGCACCTATTGCAATATAATTCCCGGCAGACCCCATAATGATTGTAGTTCCACTTGTTGAAGTTTGGGAGGCTTCCTAAATATGGTGTTGTCGAAGTTGAGCTAGTAGGGCTGATGGGGGTATATATTGCCCCAGCTTATTGCCCTTTGGTAGGTCCTTGAGTCGAACTACTACCTTTCTCATTCTTGAACTTTCATTTCATGATATTAGGTTTGAGGTTTGGAGTGTCTTTACAAACAGGCACTCGTTGTTGTACTTGGTTATCACTGTGATTGGAAATGTCGATAACATTTCCACTTAGATTTGTGTTGATAGCATTAAGGTGTGCTATGATGGCTGCCATGGCGGTTGTAACCACAGCTTGAAAAGTAACCGAATCTATCTGTAGGATTGGTGTTTTGTCCGCGGGTTGGTTACGTCTCTCTGAGGCATGATCCTGTTACATGCGAGAAAACGAGTTCGTAAATAACTAAAGTAGTTGATATTTGTACCCTATCTATTTATATGTATATAAAATTCCTCACTTTTCTGTCCGGTACTCAGCGTCTCAACTAACATCCCTATGACGTTTCTATGGTATTAAGTAGAAATAGGTATTTGAAAGAGTGTTTAAGTCACCAAAACAGACGACTGGGGTTAAAAACCTTAAGTTGGCTAGGGTTTTATATGTTTTGGAATGGCGTATCTCATTCGATGTACTGTTACTAGTTAGGAAGAAAGAGGCAATAAACCTATCACCTATTGTGAGTAGTGTAATCTATCACTTCGCATCAGGAGTTCTGCCACTTCGCATGTCACGCGAGTGGTCTCCTCCACTAGTATGATGGCCCTAGTTTTAGCTGTATGGATTCGTTGTTTTTTGGTATGTCTATTGTGTGTCTAAAATTTGTGGCGGCATTTTTTAACCATTACGCTTATAAAAATGAAGCGGTGGTAAGACATCAATAGTAAATATAAACTAGACAGCTTTAAGCTAATCATACTAGTTCAAAATGCATATGGTAGGAAGCTACTATGGAAGTCTACCGTAAGAAATGACTTGCAAAGTGATAACATGAGATTGAATACTTATTTTTCAACAGACATAGAATGTGTTTCGATTTCATTGGTATATTAGATCCACGGGGCTTGGAAAAACTTGACCTTGAAGCAGGTCTACAATATACCAGAATACGGGGAAAATATCAACATCATACCAACCTACCGAAAATGGAATTTTCGCGGTTGAACTGAAAAATATGAAAAATAACACTAAGACATATCCATGGACTTAAACTATATTCAAAAGGGTGAGTAGAGTATGATCTACTCGCGAGGAAGGTTTTTCTAATTCTTGTTAAATTTGGCCAACTGGCATTCTGTTTCGAACATTTGCCTTTCTTGTATCGCTTGTCGTTCTCGCAGTTCTCTAACTTTGGCTCGGGATGCCGTAGGTTCCATCTGCAATAAATTTGTACAATTCCTAGTAGCCTCATGGTTGTCTTCTAGGTTGTAAAGCCAAACTATGTTAACTCCATTAGCAGTACCAACCTGTATAACTCGGTCGATGGCAACTCTTTCTTTGCTCATCGTTATGCGAAACACGAAGAGCTAGCATGGGGAGGGCTCTATTTTCTGAGCCTCCTTCGTCCAAATTGTAAAAGCTTTGATCTCCATGGTAAGGATGCTCCTGACCCTGCTCGTCACTCTACTTATCTAAGTTTAGTGCCTACAGAGGCGCCTGGCCTTGGAAGTTTTTTCGAGGATTAGGGTTCTGGGCAACTTGAGGCGGATTATAGGCTTCTGATTCTGAATCAGCATCTTCGGGAAAGTTTTCTTCAAAGTCTTCTTCTATGGGAACTTCAGGATCATCTTCTGGTTCTGCGTCGAGCCATCCTCCATATCCTTGATTAAGAAAGCACGGATCTTCGGGTAGTTGGAATCCAGTCGTTGTTATCTATGCAAGAATAGGGATACAAGAGATACCTAATATAATTTGTAAGAGCAAGTAAACAATTTCAAGTTTATATAAGAGAAACTTTCAGTTAACAGATAATACATTCTGTACGGTATGACTCTTACTGGGTCCTATAAATACATAGTGTATACTAATTATATATAACTTGGGTCTAATAGACCTTCGAATAAATGATTCTACTCTATATCCACATCCAAACAAGGAAAAGGATGTAACGCTTATACCACTCATTCTAAGTCTATAAAACCTTAATCATATATAACCGTAATGCATGCACTTAGTACTTATAGAACTATAAGCAAGAGTCCTTTGTTTTCACATAGTTGATTCTTAGTATTAAAGTGCCTAAAATACTCTTATAGTATTTTAACTTCATGTTTTGTTTTAAAGTTTCTTCTGGATATGTAGTTGGAAAGTTTTAGACTCGCTGCAACACTACCATCACTCCCAAACACATGTTGGTCGTATCTCAAATAAATATAGTTGATCATGCTATATTGATCCCAGATATGATTACATAACTGTCCAGGTTTGACTGCAGTGTCCAACACCCAGATACTTTTATGTTGTTACGATTGTGATACTGTTCTTATAGATATGAATGTTAATATACTTCTTATAAAATACTTATATTTTAAAAGTATACTTGTAGTCAAAGCTCTTTATCCCAAAAGTATTTATAGTTTGTATATCTTTTATAAATTGATATACTGAGTTCAATATAAACAATGTTCTGATACCAATCTGTCACACCTCCAAACCTAACGGTGGAAACGTCCGGGGGCGGATGACTTCATGTAAATTATCACAACACATGCATCATAGTAATCAAAATCCAACAACCATTGCATTAATAGATAATAATTTTTACATAAGTGTTCAAACATTGTATATTGACAGCAAGAGTTATATAACAAAAGATAGAAGACATGACTCTAAATTACTCCGTCTTCTCAAAACTTGTAACATCTAGAGTTTCAGGTATGATTAATTTCATTATTTTATTTTTAATTATGGAGGGACTCGACGAGTTGGTGCCTCAACTCGTCGAGTAGGTCAGGATCCTTCCGCGTATTTTCGCGACCGGACTCGACGAGTCAGGCATCTGACTCGCCGAGTCGGTGCTGGCAGATGAAACCCTAATTCCCTAGGTTTGGAGCCTATTTAAAGGCCCTTATAGCCTTCATTTGCGGCTACCAGACCATAGAGAGAAACCCTAAAGGTGGTAGAGCGTTTGTGAGAGAGAAGAAGCCATTTTTGATCCTTGTGTTGTTGTTTTTGCAAGAAGAAGGTGGTTCTAGCTAAGAGGAAGCCAAGGAGGTTGCTACTCTGTGGATTTTGAGCTAAGGACTTCATATTTGAGATAGCAATTCGATCCTTCTTCTGTTTTGTTGTAAATCTATGGATTTAGGTCTTTCTATACCCTTTATTGGCTTGATTTATTGATCATTTGGTCCCTTCTTGTGATGAGGCTTCGGATCTGGACCCATAGAGGTCCAAAGAGCTTAACCCTTTGAGCTTTATGTAGAATAATGGGAGATATGAGCTTAGGTTGTTATGTTTGAGGCTATTTCTTCAAATAGAGTCATTTGGACATTGCATGAGTGTCAAGTCTTGACCTTTACGTGATTATGGAGCCTAGGAAGGTTAGATTGAGCATGGATTGGACTCGTCGAGTCCATGAGCAGACTCGACAATTCAGATCGGATTGTCCCGCGACTTTCAGCAAATGGTGACCAGCCGAGTTGGGTGAGTGACTCAGTGAGTCAGATGGGATATAGAGGATTCGAGTTCACGTTTGGACTCGCTGAGTCGTCGCATGACTCGACGATTCAAGGGAGGCATTAGGACAAAGAAACCCGCTTGGAATCGCTGAGTCACCCCAGGGTACTCGACGAGTCTGGTCAGTGTTGGTCAATTGACTTTTGTTGACTTTTAGGGTTTTGTCAACAAGTGGGCCTTTTGGGCCTGAAGAGGGGTAGAATGGTCTTTTACCCTTATAGGGACTTTAATGAGAATATCCAGCTTCCGAGGAAGTGATATTTATTTAGTATGATTATCTATTGTGATTAGGCGGAGGCTAGGCCAGTATTTCCGAGCACGAGACTTTACCGAAATTCCCGAGGTGAGTCTTCTCACTATACTTTACCTAGAGTGGCAATTAGAGCTATGCGACAGAGTATCTTATGTGTTATCTATGCGATATGATTTTTATGTGTTTGTGCTATGTATGATTCAGAGTTAGGACCGTAAGGTCCATAGAGTCAGGACCAGAGGGTCCACAAAGTTATGGGACCGGAGGGTCCCACAGAGTTATATATGGCCGAAAGGCAAATCAGAGTTTTAGCCTCGAGTGGCTTATATGTTGTATGTGGTATTTTGGGGAACTCACTAAGCATTTATGCTTACAGTGTTTTGTGTATGTGTTTCAGGTACCAGGGATGATCGCGGGAAGGTGTCGGCATGATTTGTACACACTCGTGGAGATTTTTATATGATTATGGGATATGATTTTTACTATGTTTTCAGTGGATACATTGTGATGGATATTATTTTATGAATGAAAGTATATTTAAATTTTGAAAAATTTGTTTTAGAAAATCTGGTGTTACAAAACTCCGAGGATGTACCTGTCTACTGGTTCCCTGAGAATACAGGTTATTTTGAAATAGGGTATCAACATATATGTTGGTGAGTTCATAAGTATTTATGTTTAAGAGCTTGTTTTCCGTTCCTTGAATACGTTTACTGTTTCCAGAAAATCCAATATTTTCTACTATGACTGAAAAGTAGTTTTAATATCATAAAACCATTCTACATAAGTATTATCATGCTTATAAAATAGAATATTATAGTTTTATTTACAATAAAACCATGAGAAGAATAGTCTTAGTTTTGCTTATGTTACTAAGATCTATGATTGTGCTTTTTAACATAATACTGGAAATCGTATTATTGTAAAAACCGGTACTTTGAAATTATACTCATTTTTAGTTAATTATACACTACTGAAGCATTAACTACCTCAAAACCAACTGGTTAATTAAGGTTAAAATGTGACTAAGGTTATAACCATGCTTGATTGACAAGTATAAAACACGACGTTCTTCAGGCGTCGAAAAGAAATGACATTTGTCACCCGTAGACCTGTAGGTCCCACTATAGCTAGCAGTAAGGTATAGGATGGTCAATCCCGTAGAGATATATACACAAACTGACACTCTCCCTCTAGGAGACTCTGGTTACAAATTGTGACATAGCAAGTATATTGTTATGCCAAGAAATAGTATCTCACATTTTAGTTATCTTATTATTGTTATAGAATGTAAGTTCTGATTTATGTATCGATTCTCTAGTTTTCTTGAATGTAAAGTGTTCATAAAAATGTAATTTGGCAATCTTTGTATAACTAATCCTTGATTCTAGTTTGAGAGTTCCATAAGTTATACCTATTATAATTTATATGTGTGTTCTGAGTAACATGTATTATTCATGAATGTATCCCCATTTGCTCAACTTACTACAAAGGGAATATGAATCCTATTGAAGTAACTTTTATATTTATGTATGTATATAAGATATATAATTAAAATTTAGACGACATTCGAACAAATCACTATACCCTAAGCCCACATCCAAACAAGGAAAAGGAAGTAAAGCGAGTTATTGGTCCTAAGCCCTTTAAATCTTATTTATATAAATAAATAAATATATATATATATATATATATATATATATATATATATATATATACGTATAGGAAAACCTTTTATTTGATTGTTTTCCATATAAATATTAACAAAATTTATACGTATAGGAAAACCTTTTATTTGATTGTTTTCCATGTAAATATTAACAAAATAAAATTGTGTTCAGCTTGTATTCCCCCTCCCCCTAAAAGCATTTAAAAAGGTAAATTGTAGGGGTATGAACTCACCTTTTGTGGGTGATTTGATTGAATGTTCGATTTAGGATGTTAGCTCTCCACAAGTGAAGTCCCGTTAACAAAACAAGTCCTAAACATAACTCATATAATATATATTTATACTATTAGTGAATATAATCATCATAATTGTAGGGAATCAGACTAATTTGTAAGTATAACTTACAAATAAGAGTGTTATATACAAAGATGAGAGGCTGCAAGGAGTTCACGGCCAGCCTGGGGGTTCACGGACCAAGAACAACTTGGTGTTCTTAAGTTTTCGGCCCAAAGTATGGAGATTGGAAGTGTTTGTAAGCTGATTTACAAGATCAAGGTGTGATTCTTACAAGATTCTGAGATAAATTCGCATGTTCATGAGAAAGAGGGGAGGTTTTCGGTTGATGATACTTGAGAGAGAATGAGGGTTTTCGACTGTAAGGTGTAGAATGAACCAAAAATCAGTCATACTTATATATATAGACAGGAGTGTGCATTCCCGAGGAGATAAGATCATCGGGTTCACGGTTGCGAGGAGGTTCACGGTTGCCCCTTCGGTTAGCGTCTCCCTTCGTTTGCGGTCCGAAGAGAAGAAGAACGAAGAAGTAGAAGTAGCGAAGGTTTGCGGTTTAGAGGATCTTCGGATTTTTGATGTTTTACTTCTTAAATTTTACAAAACTTTTATCAAGTGTTTTTAAGTGTATCAAATATAATTATGAAAACTTTTTTTTAACTTTATTCAAATAGTAATTCACTAGTTTGACTTTTATTTGACGGAGTTGACTTGGGTTAACTTGAGGTTGACTTTTACCGGACTGAAAATAACGGGTTGTCACATCAACCCCTCTAATGGGTCTTACCCTAGACCCACAATAATATACAGTCCAATGAAGCTCAAATGATGATCCACTAAGGCCCATGGTAAGAATGTCCAAAAAAATGGTCCAAGGAAGCCTACTGACGGATTGAATGCAGGGTGTTCCCTTGTGGAATGTTGGGCGTTCCTAATCAATTCAAATCGTGGGTCTTGGCTGGAACACAGGGTGTTCCCGGACCTTACGTAGCGTGTTTGCATATAGAGTTTAAAAGAATCCATTAAGCACTTAATGGTTAATCCATACTACCTAATACGTAGATCCAAGCCATTTAGGACCTCTAGAACTATAAAGTCACGGACTCGGTGACTTTGCATTCCCCCAAAAGTTCCAATCTCTAGAAATAGAAACAAAATTTCATAAAAATGACCTTAACTCATGCATTAACACATCAAGACCTTCAAGATGGCAACTTTCTGTCTCAGGGACTCAAATAGCACCAAGGGTGGCAACCCTAAGCCTAGGAAACAGATTGAACCGTAAAGCTTCATCCTTGGGACCAAAGAGGTCCAAAAACCCAACACAAGAGATCTAAGGAAATAACCACCAAGTTTAAGACTTTATACCTCAAATGAGAGTCAAAAGCTAATGAGGTTCTGGATCTAAAAGCTCTTTCTTCCTCAATGAATCTTCAAGAGTGAACACCTTCTTCAAAAGCACCAAAATACTCTTCTAATAGCCTTCTAAGCTCAAAACACACAAACAACGGATTAGGGTTTCGTGGGATCTACTTAAGGGTGAGAGGGCGGCTGGTCTTTAAGGCACAATGTTCTTTATATAGGGGTTTAACCCTAAATTTTAAGGTTTTGGAAACTGCATGTGTACGCTACGCGTTCCCTTTTAGAACGCGACGCGTACGTGCATGGCATTCGTCTCCATAACTCGTGAGTACGTTGTGCATACATGGAGTGGTACGCACTCTTAGCCCAAACATAAGGGCCCAATGGGTCCAAGCACAAACCAATTAAATTAATTAACCCAAAATATATATAAATAATACCTTGGAGAATTACCGAGCGTTACAATATATGATGTATTTGTTGTAACATAAAGAACATGGTTTGGCATGAGGAATTAAAGATTGCACAATGAACATGGTGATTTGGGTGTTCAAGAGATGTATTAGAATATGTATGGTGTTACAAAAAGGGATCTAGATCTAGTCTACATAAATAACACACACTTACACACTCAATTTTTACACCTCTCAAGCACACTTCTACAAGTGGACTAAACCCACTTATATAGAAGTGTTTACATGTCTCTCTCTCATTCTCTAACTCATGGGTCTAAAGGCTAATGCACCACATGCAAGTGGGTTTTACAAAAGTCAAACATCTACAAAGTCATTCATGAAGAACTTTGCAACCCAACATTCTCTCCCTCAAAGTTAGGAATGAATGACCCACTTCAAATCTTCCAAACTCGAGCAACAACGTGGTTCGAGCCTCAAAGGTGACACATGTCAAAACAAACTTCAATCTTCAATTCTTCCATGATTCTTCAATTTGGGCTCTAGGATGTGAGACCATACAAACCGAGCATCAACGAATGATCCCGAGCTTCTCAAACTCTAAATCGATCACCCAAAAGTTGAGCATAAAAACACACCTCGAAAATCTTCAATAAAACCAAACCCATTTCGAAAATAAATCATTTCCGAACTTCCAATTGCATCATTTCGTAAGCTTCAAAACTTCAAGATCACTTCGGTCTTCAAATTTGCATAATATGTAAAATTAAAGTTCGAATTTCCATATAAATTTCTCCCCCTTTTTATAATCAAAATTTGAGTATAAAACCTTCAAGGAAAGAGAACGTGCTCTATTTGGAATTTTTCGTGTCAAAACTCCCCCTTAACATGTGGTATAAACTTTGTGCTTTAATCCGGAAAACCCAAAAAATTCAATTTTTAGCTTCGTTCACAGACCGCCTTTGACAAAATTTCTCAAAATTGGGTAGAAATTGTCAATTTCAAAATTATGCAGTGACCCAGTGCGCCCAAAATAACCTAATATGCAAAATTCTCCCCCATTTGCAAAACTGGGTAGAAAATGTTAATACGCACAAACTGTAGGGACCAAAATTGATAATTCTGCAATTTCTTAGCTTTTATTACACATTTGCGAAGTTGGGTACAAACTGCCAACATTTTAAAACTACAGGGACTCTTTTCGAAACTTCTGCATTCTTCATAAGTTTTGCTCAATATTCGAAACTGGACCACTTTTGCCATATCTTCAAAACATTAGGGACCAATTTCGAAAATTGTTTTTCTTCTTCCCATTCGTTAACCAGTGAAATTCTTCGCACATTCCAGTCAAAGTCTTCGCACGTCGATATACAATTCTTTGCATAATAATCTTTCGCACATCGACTTCAACAGATGCAAATGAACAACTTTCGCATACTGAAACATGGATGCGATCCATGGATGCGAATGACGTATTCTGATCTCATATGCGAACCCGATTTTGATATTCACTGCCTTCGCTACAAAAATTTCCGCATTGATTTCATTCACTCATATGCGAATATCCCAACTCAATCATCTTAATATGCGAACTGAATATCAACCTTAATCACCTTCGCATCCTCCTTATACCCATCAACATCAACATGGACTATAAAACCTTCAATTTCCAAAAATCCTTCAAGATGCAAACACGAGCTGTGTTCGACATCAAGACCATAGAATCAACCAATTTTCGAAATTAACTTCTCAAATTAGACTAGATTTCGACTCTCACAGCCCATATACAATTCGTATCAAACGATTTTAATATCCAATTCATCGAAACAACCCATAGAAGTCGAGTTTAACTTTTTCTGGATTTGACTTTTCATAATCAAAGATCGACAAACACCAAATTGATGATTCTCACAACAAATTTGAGATCAAAACAGGATTGTTTCAACTGTTCTTCACATGCTCTTCACAAAATTTCAAAGTTCTTGTTCGGTATTCATCAAAATCAAAAACTCAATTGTTGACTTCTCAACTACAACTTGATCATAATCGACTTTAGGAATCAACGAAATTAAAGAAAATCGATTCACAAGTTATAATAACCAAAGATTACTAATCGATTTTAAGAAACAAAGAAGCGAAATTAGAACTCAAGAACACTGATTATGATGAAAGACAAGAATCATAACAATCGATTTAATCATAGCAATCCCAACCGATTTCAAGAACATTATGAGTTTCCAACTAAACTCGATCTTCATCAACAATAAACTCAATCGATGTGATATTCAATTCATAGTAAAAGAAATCGATACTTAAAGAACTCGATCATAAAGAAAACCATGAAGGTACAACACTTTTATGCATACGATGAAGAACAGACATAGTTAATGTTCCAAATTGATTTAATCAGCCTTTGGGCTCCACTATTAATGAAATCAGATCACGGAAAAGAATATGTGGACTCAGAATTATCAGATTCAAATAAACATATGGGCCAACAAAAAATACATGAACAGTAATGGATCACATGAATGTGAAACATATGAGTTTTGGGCTTCAAATGAATCAATGAACCGTAACAATTATTATTTTGATTTTGGGTCAAATTTTGAATCAAACAAACAATTAAAATTTGAGAATCAAATCGAACAAATGAATATGAGATTAGATTGGGCTTTGATCAAAAAAAATTATTGGATCACAACAAATGGGTTTTTCAAGGAAAATTTTGATCCAATGAGTCAAATGATCACAAATCAAAAACGCAACGCATGATTTCAATGAAACTAAGAGAGATCATAGAGAGAGACCCACCAAAAATTGCTCCACTTGTGACAAATGTTTCCAAACCAAGAATCATTCTTCAAAAATCACTTTGATCTTGAAGACCTCGCTCTGATACCAATTGGTGTGACATAAAGAACATGGTTTGGCATGCGGAATTAAAGACGGCACAATGAACATGGTGATTTGGGTGTTCAAGAGATGTATTAGAATATGTATGGTGTTACAAAAAGGGATCTAGATCTAGTCTACATAAATAACACACACTTACACACTCAACTTTTACACCTCTCAAGCACACTTCTACAAGTGGACTAAACCCACTTATATAGAAGTGTTTACATGTCTCTCTCTCACTCTCTAACTCATCGGTCTAAAGGCTAATGCACCACATGCAAGTGGGTTTTACAAAATTCAAACATCTACAAAGTCATTCATGAAGAACTTTGCACCCCAACAGTATTGATGTAGAATGATTTGGTGTTAGAATTGGTGATTGTATCTTTGTTCATCAATGTAAAGTATATAACAATTTGTAGGATTGTATTTGGTGTTAGAACTGTTGATTTTATTAAATATTCTTTGTTTATCAAATACCCTTTTAGATAATCTAGAAGTCAAATGACTGTATTAAATATTATTTTTAGAATAATTTATTCAAATGAGTTAAAATTCCAAATTACATGTTGGCTTATGAGTCACCAAGGGTCAAGAGATCTAAGAAAAAAGATTAATCACTACTGTGGTTTCATATAAGAATGCTTCTTATAAAAATTTATTTTTCTGTAATATGGCATAATTATATATATATATAGCATGAAAGGGAAAGTTGATGATGTGTCATGGTCAACAGTAAAGCACAATATGAGAAGTTGGTTGTGAAAATCAAGCAACCGGCAAATAAGTAATAAAACAAATAATCATAGAAGTTTGGGTTTCATTTGAAATATATTTTTGTTTTGATGGTTCTATCATATTTATGATTATTAGATTTTGCATAATCATATGTTGTGTTATCTCATAATTATTATATAGGTGTTTAACTTCGTTTGCATACCCATAGGTACTGAGATTTCTATTTGCAAGAAACCAACAGCGACTAACAAAGATAATGTTCACAGGCTATTGTGAGTGATGGCTAGAAAGAAAAAGATAATGTTCATAGGCTAGTGGATCCACTTGGGTCTACATGGAATGAAAAAGATGTGACTATTGTGAGTCATGGATCGAGTGATCCTACAAGAAAACCTCTAATCAATTTCATGGCTACCCCAGGTAATGGTCATTTGTTTCTAAAGGCAGTGAATTATTTTGGGGAAGTAAAAGATAGATTTTATATTGATGAATTGATGAAAGAAGTCATCAATGAAATTGTTCATCAAAATGTTGTGAAAATCATTATTGACAATGCAGCAAGTTGTAAGGCAGCTGGAGAGATTATAGAGATTCAGTTTCCTCGCATCTATTGGACACCATGTGTTGTTTATACACTTAATCTTTCTTTGAAGAACATTTCTTCACCAAGGAATGTGGAAACAAATAAACTAAGATATGAACAGTACAACTCGATAAAAGAAGTTCACAAAGATGCGCTCGCAATAAAGAATTTCATCATGAACCATAACATGAGACTCTCGATTTTCACCAAGTTTACTCCTCTTAGACTGCTTTTGGTTGCCAACACTCTCTTTGCCTCCATCATTGTGATACTCAAGAGATTGAAACTTATCAAAAGGGGTCTTCAAGCTATGGTTATAAGTGAATAATGGTCTTCTTATAGATTACATGACACTAAGAAAGCAAACTCTGTGAAAGAATATATTTTGAATGATGATTTGTGGGACAAAGTAGCATTTATTATTAGTTTCACTAGACCTATATATTGTGACAATCGTCAATCTTGAGTCAAGTCAAGTCATCAAGTCAAGCCGGTCAACTCGATTAAACCTTGTGTATTAGGGTTTGTGTTATGTTCATACTGTATAACTTGCTATATTAATGGGAAAACATCACTTGAGAAAAGTCTTGTCTTAAAAATTTCCTAAGCCCTAGTGCTAATCAATGAACTAAACTGATAAAAACCATGTTGCATACTCATTGGGAGTGTGTGGGATCCTTAACCATGACTTAACGGGGCTCAAGAGACTTGCATTGCGGAGCCAAACACTCACAAATGCCACACTTGAAATCTCTCTCAAATATCTCTCTGTATGAGAAATCTCTCCAAGAATGTCAAATCTCTCCCAAATCTCTCTCAAATATCTCTCTGTATGAGAAATCTCTCCAACAATGTCAAATCTCTCCCAAATCTCTCCAAGTATGTGAAATCCCTCCCAAATCTCTCTCAAATATCTCTCTGTATGAGAAATCTCTCCAAGAATGTCAAATCTCTCCCAAATCTCTCCAAGTATGTGAAATCTCTCTCAAATATCTCTTTGTATGAGAAATCTCTCCAAGAATGTCAAATCTCTCCCAAATCTCTCCAAGTATGAGAAATCTCTCCCAAATATCCCTCAAATAGTTCCCGTAACTTTTTAGAATCATTCGGGTCATTCCGGCCCTTAACCGGGTCAAAAACGGCTTAAAACGGGGCGAAAACGCGAAAAACGGATCTTAGGAACCGAAACCCCACTTAGGAACCGAACCCTCCTGATGAAGAAGGCTGCTGAACCGAACCGAAGGTACTGTTCACTACAGTTCATTCAGTTTTTGACTTCTCACCTTCTATCTCCGAACCGAGCCTCTGTTGGCTAAGGGCGCGAGGACCGAGCCTCGGTTCTCGGTCGCCTCATCTGTTCCGCCTCTCTGTCTCTTCCCTTCTCTCGCTTTGTCTCTATCGCTCGCTCCTCGCTCTGTCTCTACCCGCCTCTCTGTCCCTTCCCTTCTATCGCTCTGTCTCTACTCGCGCCCCTCTGTTCTCTCTTCTCCCCTCTCGGTTCCTTCCCTCCTTCTTCTTCCCTCTCGGTTTCTGCCTCCCTCTCTCTCGGTTCAGCACCAGAAGGCCGAACCTCGGCCAGACTTTGGGAAATTTTCACTTTTAGCCCATTTTTGATATTTTTAACATTTTAAGCCTGTTTTTTTCGTGATTTTAAAGCGGGATTTTCTCCAGAAATTATATTTTAACATAATAAACTCTAAATATTCATAATTTAAACATATTTTGATGAAAATCATTATTTAAATAATAAAGATCTAATGGGGGATTTATTTAAGGTGGAGTGTTGACTTTGCCTTAACTTATGACACAAGCAACCACCCCACACCCACTCTATGACCAGCCATACCTCCCCATCTTACCTATGTCACTTCAATGTCCCCTTACACTCAAATTTCACTCACTCCCATGTTTTTTGAGCTGGAACAAACAACCACACTCCTCATTTTCTCTCATTTCTCTCATTCCACTAAGTAACAAACACCACTTTTCTCTCAAACTTTTTCTACACAAATTTTCGAGATTCAAGGCTGATTTCAAGTGTTCTTCCACTCTTAGTAAGTAAAAATTCATCCTCCCTATTATTATTTCACTTCCTTCTACTCAAATCTTTGATTGCTTACACAAACTCCATAACTATAATGTTAGATTCTCGAAGACCTTCAAGGCATCTCCAAGTGTTCTTGAATTAAACACTTCCATTCTTCAACAATCATCTACTGAAATCACTTAAGGTGAGTTCATAACCCTACATTTTCATGTTTTCTCAAGTTTTCAGGGGGGAATACAAGTTAAAATACTAAGAACATAACTAAATTTTTCTAACAGCCTTCATCAGAAAAGTTCAACTCCATTCACGGACTGTTTTGGGCATCTTAAACATTTTTGTTTTCAAAACTGTACAAGGTGCAAATAGTTCACGTTTGTAGCTTTAAAATGACTACTTGCACATCTCCATACGATTTTTCTACAATTTATGGTGATTTTTACAAAACTGCCTATCATTTCAAACAACAATCCGGACCAGTCTGTGATTATGGACATTTTCACCCAAGTTGGAGGTCATTAAAAATCGTGATAAAAATTATAAGTAAACTAGACACATTTTGTGAACTCTCAGAATTTACGGATCTAGTTTTCGACTTCGTATGATTTTTCTATGATTTTTCCAAAACAGGGAAGAATTGCTAAAGTTAGCCAACAGCATGTAAATATCATAACACTTTGTAATATGTTGAGCAAAGTGTATAATCATAAGTTCTAATATTTGAATGTGTTTCCTTGTTAGTTTATCATTATGAACTGAAACTAAGTCATTCGTATTAAATATTATTCATTCATTTAGAACACGTATTATGTAACTATAAAAAGTATAGTTTGATAAATTCACAACACTAATATATTTCCATAAAAGAATTCATACATATTATATACATTTTAGATAAACTATAATAGGTATAGTTTATGATACATCACTCAACACACTCATACAAAAAGGGTACATTCATACAAGAAAGATTTATATCCACACACATTTCACGTAAACTTGTTAACCTATGTTGTGAGACTCTCTCTCTCCCCGTACGTCCGAGTGTGGGATATAATTCCTGGTAGTTATAATCAGAATCTCCTTGAGGGAGAACGTGATACTTGTATATAGATCTATATTGGGTTTGACACCCCACACCTTGCTGCTAGCTACAGTGGGACCTGCAGGTCTACGGGTGACAAATGTCATTTCATTTTCGCGACGCCTGAGAAACGTTGTGGCAGGTTCACATAGTCACAGTATGATTATAGCGACTCACCTAGGGAGATAACAATTCATAAAGTTTACGGGGTTTCATAAAACCGAAGTAGGTTTTAGGTTGATAAAGAAATTTACTTTCTATATCATTTTAAACTCACGACATTTCTACTAAGAAATGATGATTTCTTATACATTTTAGTCTTTGGTTATAAGGCTACATTTTTCGGATTTCAAGGAAAATATCGGATTTTTCTGAAACAAACGCGACATTTACATGTGAAAGACTTCTACTAAGTTTATTAATAAAAGCTTATGAACTCACCAACCTTTGTGTTGACACTTTTCAAACAACTTGTATTCTCAGGAAAACACTAAACAGGTAATCAAGTGCTTTTGAGGATGGGACGTTAAGGCGTCAAACTTTTCATATTTTGTCAACATATTGTAATTGATTTTGAAACATGTAATTCATATAAGTGATGTAACTTTTTCAATTATATATATGTTGGTTGTGTTTGCATAAATTACTATTGAAATTGTGGTTATGATACTATACATGAAGTCCTCCACCCCCGGACGTTTCCGCCATCCTTGGTTTGGGGGTGTGACAGATTGGTATCAGAGCACGGTTTATAGTGAATTAAGTATGTCAAACCACATAAGATATACAAACTATAAACATATTTGGGACTAAAAGTCTCTGATTCTTAAAATGCTTTAACGAGTTGTACTTTTAGAAAACAAATAATTTCTTGTTTTAAAGTATACTTACATGCATTCTATACTAGCATGGTGTCATATCTTAGGAGAACATAAATTGAAAGAGGAGGAGTCGAACATTATTAGTACGCCTTAGCATGTGTAATCAGTTCTGGGAGGGATATAGCCTGATCAACTATATCCGTCCAAGAAGTAACTTACGCACACTAAGGAATAGTCGTAATGAGCGACAAATCTGATAACCTAATTACACTCCATAAAGAACACGCTAAGAACCAAATATAAACATTTAAAAATACTATAGGAGTATTTGTACGTTTCTATAGTGCCAGATTATTATTTTCCGATATGTGCTTCTTAACCCCGTTTCTCGTGCAGACGACATGGCAGGA
Source organism: Lactuca sativa (assembly GCF_002870075.4). Lineage (NCBI taxonomy): Eukaryota > Viridiplantae > Streptophyta > Magnoliopsida > Asterales > Asteraceae > Lactuca > Lactuca sativa. The sequence continues at coordinate 178,085,640 of NC_056625.2, read as the reverse complement.
TTTCACATACCCGGGGACCCCTATTTTCCCAATCAGGCAAACGCGGGATGGATCGAAGATGAGCCCGAGGAGGATCCTGAAGAAGATCCCGAGGAGGATCCCGAAGAGGATCCCGAGGAGGATCCCGAGGAGGATCCCGAAGAGGATCCCGAGGGGGAGCCCAAGGGGGAAGACGAACAAGAAGAAGAAGAGGAAGACGAACAAGAAGAAGAAGAGGAAGACGAACAAGAAGAAGAAGAGGAAGACGACCAAGAAGAAGAGGAAGACGAAGAGGAAGAAGAGGAAGGTGATGAGGTAGTCATGTTTGGGAACGAAGCGGAGGAACCACCAGAAGTATTCAACCCCCCCTACATCGCGAGGGTACCCGCGCACCGTTTTGGATACAACGGACCTGAACCCCCTTGGGTAACAACGATCGAAAGATGGAGCCGACAACAACGCCAGCGGTCACCATATGGCTACCAACGAGGTTACTATGATCTCACTCATGGTGGACCGGCTGACAGAGCTCTCCCCGTCACGATACAACGAATAGCAAGTATGGATGATCGTGGAAGGACGACGACCGATCAGGTCCGGGAGTTAAGTGCCATCGTACAGTCTACTACTGATCGCACCAGAGACCTGGAACGAGGCTCCCACCACAGAGACCAACTCATTCAAGACCTTCTCGCAGCTCAAGCAGAAACAAGAGAGTATCGGGAAAGATACATGGCACTCGAAGAAAGAATGGTTGCAGCCAAACGCAGATTGGCGGAACTACAGGGCGCATCGACATCATCGCAGCCTCCGCCAAAGAAGGGTCGCAGTGATTAGAACTCATTACTATTCTCATGTTTTGATAGTAAAATTTTAGGAGTATGCGTTGGTGCTACTCTTTGTATGTAGGTCGACCCTGCGACTATGTGATTACACTATTCAAAGGGTTTTTGTAATGCCAAAAACTATCTTTTGTAACGATGTAATGTAGACCCTTATGAGGTCAAACTTTTCCCTCTAAACGTTATGTACTAAAAGTATCAATGAAATTTGGCATGTGTTTTATTTATTGAATGTTTGGCACTATACATCATAACCTGATCACACAAACAGTTTACGAATAATAAAGTTTTGATAAAATACAAGAGGGATGAAACCAGTAACACTCGACTCGTTATCACTGTTAAAGTCTTACCGACTGGTCATTTTTTTTATGACAGAACCATGCCACCAAGGAAAAGACCAAGGCCTTCCAACAACACAGTGCCGCCTCCACCACCACCTCCGCAGTTTGATCCTGCAATGTTCCAGGCTGCAGTAACGGTAGCCGTGGCGGCAGCGATGTCGCAAATGGGAACCAATGGTTCTGGCGGTTCTGGATCCGGAGCTACCAATTCCATTCATGGGGACAGAACGGGGCGTACGAGGGAGTGCTCTTACAAAGACTTCACGAATGGCAAACCCGACCCTTTCAATGGAAGCGGGGGCGTTATCACACTGGTGCAATGGTTCGAAAGGACCGAGGTAGTTTTTGAAATATGCGCTTGTCCCGAAGCGAGCAAGGTCAAGTATGCGGCATTCACTTTCACTGGAAAAGCTCTTACTTGGTGGAATGGCTGAGTTAAATCACTTACTCCCGCAGTAGCTAACGCAATCAGCTGGGAGGATTTGAAAGCCCTAATGTTAAAGGAATACTGCCCGAGGGGCGAAATACAAAAACTTGAAGAAGAACTTTGGAACCTCAGAATGACAGGCACTGATCTTGAAACTTATACTGCCCGTTCCAACGACCTAGCACTCCTCTGTCCAACAATGGTCACTCCAGAAGAGAAGAAGGTGGAACGATATCTCTGGGCGTTGTCATCCCAGATTCAAGATAGTGTATTGGCCTCGAAACCCACTACCTTTGAGAGTGCCAAGGAATTGGCACAACAACTCATAGATCACAGGGCTAGCCGTGGTACCGTGATAACCACCACCGACCAAACAAAAGGAGGGAACAACAAGAGGAAGTTCTGGGGCAATAAAAAGAAACAACCAATGCAGGACCCCGCCAAAAAGCAACAGATTGTTGCTGTTCGTGCCGCCACTACTGCTGTCGCTCCAGCGCCGCCGAAACAGTATACATGAACTCTTCCCAAGTGCAACAAGTGTAACTACCACCATAATGGTGCTTGTCGAGAGTTACACTGCAATAACTGTAACAAAAAGGGGCACACCGCACGATTCTGTAGAGCAACTACCCAACCCGCCGCACAAGTCGCTACGACCGCCAACACCGGAGCAAGCCAAACCTGCTATGGATGTGGTGAAACGGGACACTTCAGGAGGAACTCCCCCAAGGCACGAGCCCCTAATGCTGGGGGTGTAGGGAGAGTCCTAACTTTAGGGCAGGGAGAAGCAGTCAAGGATCCCTCTATGGTTACTGGTACGTTCCTCCTCAATAACTCTTATGCATGCGTACTTTTCGATAGTGGGGCAGAAAGAAGTTTCATAAGTCACCAATTCAAACATATACTTAAGCAAAATTCTTAACCACTAGAAGATTCTTACATCGTAGAAATGACAAATGGAAAGGTTGAGTGCGCTAATGATATTTACATAGGGTGTACTCTCACTCTAGACAACCATTTGTTCAAAATTGACCTTATGCCGGTCACCATAAAAAGCTTCGATATAATCATTGGTATGGATTGGTTAAGCCTTCATCGTGCCGACATTCTATGTTACGAAAGGGCCGTCCGACTCAATCTACCGAATGGCAACGTTCTCACCGTTTATGGCAATAAACCTAGTGCGAACCTACAAATCATCTCTTGTGTTAAAACCCAAAAGTACCTCCGAAAGCAATACCATGCTTTCTTAGCCCACATCGTAGACAAGAAACAGGAGGTGAAGGACATCAATGAAATTCCAGAAGTATGCAACTTCCCTGATGTTTTCCCAGACGATCTGCCAGGTGTACCACTCGCACGACAAGTCGAATTTCGGATCGACTTAATCCCAGGAGCTACCCCCGTCGCCAGGGCTCCATATCGCTTAGCACCGGCAGAAATGCAAGAACTATCCAGCCAGTTGAATGAACTATTGAGCAAAGGGTTCATCAGGCCAAGCTTCTCGCCCTGGGGAGCACCAGTCTTATTTATAAAGAAGAAGGATGGGTCTTTTCGCATGTGCATAGACTATCGAGAACTAAACAAACTCACTATCAAGAACCGTTATCCCCTACCCCGAATCGATGACCTCTTCGACCAGCTCCAAGGAGCCAGCTACTTTTCAAAAATCGACCTGAGGTCGGGCTATCATCAACTACGAGTTCAGGAAGAGGATATCCCCAAGACGGCATTCAGAACTCGCTATGGGCACTATGAATTTGTAGTGATGCCATTCGGGTTAACAAACGCGCCTGCGGTGTTCATGGATTTGATGAATCGAGTGTGTCGACCCTTCTTGGATAAATTCGTCATCGTATTCATCGACGATATCTTGGTCTATTCGAGGAGCAAAGAAGAGCACAGACAACACCTACGACTAGTTCTAGAGATTTTAAGAACCGAGAAGCTTTACGCCAAATTCTCAAAGTGTGAATTTTGGCTCCGTGAAGTAGGATTCCTTGGCCACGTAGTAAGCAAAGAAGGAATACATGTGGACCCCTCAAAGATCAAAGCAATCGAAGATTGGTCAACACCTGCAACGCCAACAGAAATCCGACAGTTTTTGGGACTCGCAGGCTACTATCGAAGATTCATACAAAACTTCTCCAAGATCGCTAAGCCTCTCACCACCTTGACTCAGAAAGGTGTGGTGTTCGAATGGGAAGATAAACAAGAAGCTGCCTTCCAGACACTAAAGCAAGCCCTATGCAGCGCACCAGTCTTGTCTCTTCCAGAAGGAACCGATGATTTTGTGGTGTATTGCGATGCTTCGAATCAAGGCCTCGGCTGTGTGCTCATGCAAAGGGGAAAATTCATCGCTTATGCATCAAGGCAACTGAAGACACATGAAGTTAATTATACAACCCACGACCTTGAACTGGGAGCGGTGGTGTTCGCCCTGAAGATTTGGAGGCACTACCTCTACAGCACCAAGTGCACCATCTTCACTGATCACAAAAGTCTTCAGCACATTCTCAATCAGAAAGAACTTAACATGCGCCAAAGAAGATGGGTGGAATTACTGAATGACTACGAATGTGAAATTCGCTACCACCCGGGCAAGGCCAATGTAGTAGCCGATGCCTTAAGCAGGAAAGAATACTCGGGTCGCCGAGTAAAATCCCTAGCCATGACCATCCACTCCCAAATGGCCACCCAGATCAAGGATGCCCAATTAGAAGCCTTGAAACCAGAAAACGTGGCAAGCGAAGCACTAAGGGGGATGGATAAGAACTTGGAAGTCAAAGGGGATGGAACTCGTTATCTCATGAATCGAATCTGGACACCGAAGTTCGGTGGGTACCGAGATGTTGTAATGAACGAGGCCCACAAGACTCGATACTCCATTCACCCTGGGTCAGATAAGATGTATCTAGACCTCAAAAGGTTATACTGGTGGCCAAACATGAAGGCTGAAATTGCTACTTATGTGAGCAAGTGCCTCACTTGCGCCAAGGTCAAGGTGGAATATCAGAAGCCATCAGGACTACTTCAACAACCGGATATACCCGAGTGGAAGTGGGAGCGAATAACCATGGACTTCATAACCAAACTGCCTAAGACATCAGGTGGGATGGATACCATATGGGTGGTTGTGGACAGATTGACCAAGTCCGCGCACTTTCTGCCAATAAAGGAAACAGACAAGATGGAGAAGTTAACCAGGACGTACATTAAAGAGATCGTGCGACTACATGGTGTACCAACATCCATTATCTCTGATCGAGATAGTAGATTCACCTCGCGTTTCTGGCAGTCCCTACAGAAGTCTCTAGGAACCAGGCTAGACATGAGTACGGCCTACCATCCACAAACTGACGGACAAAGCGAGAGAACCATCCAGACATTGGAAGACATGCTGAGAGCCTGTGTGATAGATTTTGGTAAGGCATGGGATACCCATCTACCGCTTATCGAATTCTCTTATAATAACAGCTATCACACTAGCATTGCAGTCGCTCCATTCGAAGCTCTCTACGGTCGCAAGTGTAGATCACCACTGTGTTGGTCCGAAGTTGGAGATACTCAGCTAGCCAGAGGGCAAGTCCCTGATAGCACCCTTACTGGGCCTGAAATCATAAGGGAAACCACAGAAAAGATCATTCAAATTCGGGAAAGACTAAAAGCGTCTCGTGATCGACAAAAGAGTTACGCGGATAAGCGACGCAAACCTTTAGAATTCCAGGTCGGAGACCGGGTACTACTAAAAGTTTCCCCCTGGAAGGGGATGATACGTTTCGGTAAACAAGGGAAACTAAACCCAAGGTACATCAGTCCATTCGAAATCCTTGCTAGGATGGGTCCTGTGGCGTACAAACTCCGACTACCACAAGAACTTAGTAATGTACACCCTACCTTCCAGGTATCCAACTTAAAGAAGTGTCTGTCTGACGAGACACTCGTAATACCACTCGAAGAAATCGAAGTTAATGAAAATCTCCACTTTGTGGAGGAACCCGTCGAGATCATGGATCGAGAGATCAAGAGAACAAAACAAAGTCGCATTCCCATAGTGAATGTTCGTTGGAACGCGAAACGAGGGCCTGAGTTTACCTGGGAACGTGAAGATCAAATGAAGCAAAAGTATCCACATCTTTTCCCAAACCCATGAAGTCCCAGTCGAATTTAGATTTCGGGACGAAATTCCCTCTAACGGGGGGATGATGTGACAATCGTCAATCTTGAGTCAAGTCAAGTCATCAAGTCAAGCCGGTCAACTCAATTAAACCTTGTGTATTAGGGTTTGTGTTATGTTCATACTGTATAACTTGCTATATTAATGGGAAAACATCACTTGAGAAAAGTCTTGTGTTAAAAATTTCCTAATCCCTAGTGCTAATCAATGAACTAAACTGATAAAAACCATGTTGCATACTCATTGGGAGTGTGTGGGATCCTTAACCATGACTTAACGGGGCTCAAGAGACTTGCATTGCGGAGCCAAACACTCACAAATGCCACACTTGAAATCTCTCTCAAATATCTCTCTGTATGAGAAATCTCTCCAAGAATGTCAAATCTCTCCCAAATCTCTCTCAAATATCTCTCTGTATGAGTAATCTCTCCAAGAATGTCAAATCTCTCCCAAATCTCTCCAAGTATGTGAAATCTCTCCCAAATCTCTCTCAAATATCTCTCTGTATGAGAAATCTCTCCAAGAATGTTAAATCTCTCCCAAATCTCTCCAAGTATGTGAAATCTCTCTCAAATATCTCTTTGTATGAGAAATCTCTCCAAGAATGTCAAATCTCTCCCAAATCTCTCCAAGTATGAGAAATCTCTCCCAAATCTCCCTCAAATAGTTCCCGTAACTTTTTAGAATCATTCGGGTCATTCCGGCCCTTAACCGGGTCAAAAACGGCTTAAAACGGGGCGAAAACGCGAAAAACGGATATTAGGAACCGAAACCCCTCTTAGGAACCGAACCCTCCTGATGAAGAAGGGTGCTGAACCAAACCGAAGGTACTGTTCACTACAGTTCATTCGGTTTTTGACTTCTCGCCTTCTATCTCCAAACCGAGCCTCTGTTGGCTAAGGGCACGAGGACCGAGCCTCGGTTGTCGGTCGCCTCATCTGTTCCGCCTCTCTGTCTCTTCCCTTCTCTCGCTCTGTCTCTGTCGCTCGCTCCTCGCTCTGTCTCTACCCGCCTCTCTGTCTCTTCCCTTCTCTCGCTCTGTCTCTACTCGCGCCCCTCTGTTCTCTCTTCTGCCCTCTCGGTTCCTTCCCTCCTTCTTCTTCCCTCTCGGTTTCTGCCTCCCTCTCCCTCGGTTCAGCACCAGAAGGCTGAACCTCGGCCAGACTTCGGGAAATTTTCACTTTTAGCCCATTTTTGATATTTTTAACATTTTAAGCCCGTTTTTTTCGTGATTTTAAAGCGGGATTTTCTCCAGAAATTATATTTTAACAACATATTTTGATGAAAATCATTATTTAAATAATAAAGATCTAATGGGGGATTTATTTAAGGTGGAGTGTTGACTTTGCCTTAACTAATGACACAAGCAACCACCCCACACCCACTCTATGACCAGCCATACCTCCCCACCTTACCTATGTCACTTCAATGTCCCCTTACACTCAAATTTCACTCACTCCCACGTTTTTTTGAGCTGGAACAAACAACCACACTCCTCATTTTCTCTCATTTCTATCATTCCACTAAGTAACAAACACCACTTTTCTCTCAAACTTTTTCTTCACAAATTTTCGAGATTCAAGGCTGATTTCAAGTGTTCTTCCACTCTTAGTAAGTAAAAATTCATCCTCCCTATTATTATTTCACTTCCTTCTACTCAAATATTTGATTGCTTACACAAACTCCATAACTATAATGTTAGATTCTCGAAGACCTTCAAGGCATCTCCAAGTGTTCTTGAATTAAACACTTCCATTCTTCAACAATCATCTACTGAAATCACTTCCCCTACATTTTCATGTTTTCTCAAGTTTTCAGGGGGGAATACAAGTTAAAATACTAAGAACATAACTAAATTTTTCTAACAGCCTTCATCAGAAAAGTTCAACTCCATTCACGGACTGTTTTGGGCATCTTAAACATTTTTGTTTTCAAAACTGTACAAGTTGCAAATAGTTCAAGTTTGTAGCTTTAAAATGACTACTTTCACATCTCCATACGATTTTTTTATAATTTATGGTGATTTTTACAAAACTGCCTATCATTTCAAACAACAATCCGGACCAGTCTGTGATTATGGACATTTTCACCCAAGTTGGAGGTCATTAAAAATCGTGATAAAAATTATGAGTAAACTAGACACATTTTGTGAACTCTCAGAATTTACGGATCTAGTTTTCGACTTCGTATGATTTTTCTATGATTTTTCCAAAACAGGGAAGAATTGCTAAAGTTAGCCAACAGCATGTAAATATCATAACACTTTGTAATATGTTGAGCAAAGTGTATAATCATAAGTTCTAATATTTGAATGTGTTTCCTTGTTAGTTTATCATTATGAACTGAAACTAAGTCATTCATATTAAATATTATTCATTCATTTAGAACACGTATTATGTAACTATAAAAAGTATAGTTTGATAAATTCACAACACTAATACATTTCCATAAAAGAATTCATACATATTATATACATTTTAGATAAACTATAATAGGTATAGTTTATGATACATCACTCAACACACTCATACAAAAAGGGTACATTCATACAAGAAAGATTTACATCCACACACATTTCACGTAAACTTGTTAACCTATGTTGTGAGACTCTCTCTCTCCCCGTACGTCCGAGTGCGAGATATAATTCCTGGTAGTTATAATCAGAATCTCCTTGAGGGAGAACGTGATACTTGTATATAGATCTATATTGGGTTTGACACCCCGCACCTTGCTGCTAGCTACAGTGGGACCTACAGGTCTACGGGTGACAAATGTCATTTCATTTTCGCGACGCCTGAGAAACGTTGTGGCAGGTTCACATAGTCACAGTATGATTATAGCGACTCACCTAGGGAGATAACAATTCATAAAGTTTACGGGGTTTCATAAAACCGAAGTAGGTTTTAGGTTGATAAAGAAATTTACTTTCTATATCATTTTAAACTCACGACATTTCTACTAAGAAATGATGATTTCTTATACATTTTAGTCTTTGGTTATAAGGCTACATTTTTCGGATTTCAAGGAAAATATCGGATTTTTCTGAAACAAACGCGACATTTACATGTGAAAGACTTCTACTAAGTTTATTAATAAAAGCTTATGAACTCACCAACCTTTGTGTTGACACTTTTCAAACAACTTGTATTCTCAGGAAAACACTAAACATGTAATCAAGTGCATTTGAGGATGGGACGTTAAGGCGTCAAACTTTTCATATTTTGTCAACATATTGTAATTGATTTTGAAACATGTAATTCATACAAGTGATGTAACTTTTTCAATTATATATATGTTGGTTGTGTTTGCATAAATTACTATTGAAATTGTGGTTATGATACTATACATGAAGTCCTCCACCCCTGGACGTTTCCGCCATCCTTGGTTTGGGGGTGTGACATATATGAGATGATTAGAGTTTGTGACACCGACAAGCCATATTCACACTTGGTGTATGAGATGTCAGATTCTATGATTGAGAAAGTGAAGATTGAGATCTACAAGAAAGAAAAACGTCTGGCATCTCAAATAACTTGCTTTTACGATGTTGTGCATCGTATTTTAATGGCTCGATGGGAGAAGAATAATACTCCCTACATTTCTTAGCTCACACTTTACATCCAAGGTATAAGTTTTTAAATTATAAACTTAATTTCTATTATATGTTTAAGTTTAAACCTTTTGAATGTTGTAGATATTATAGTGATGCATGGTTACTTGAGGATTCTACAATATGTGTTCCACATATGGATAGAGAAATTTCACAAGAAAGGATGAAATGTTTTTGAAGGTTGTTTCCTAATGATGATGAGTATAGCAAAGTCCTTGATGAGTATGCAATGTTTTCAATGAAGAGTGGTCCTTTTGAGGATTTAAAAAGCATCTCAAAGATGGCTACTATGGAACCCAAGAATTGGTGGGTTAACTTTGGGCTCAAACTCCTTTTCTCAAGACTTTGGCTTTTAGATTACTTGGAAAACCTAGTTCTTCTTCTTGTGTTGAGCGTAATTGGAGTACTTATGCATTTATTCACTCGCTTAAAATGAACAAGTTGACTACAAGTCGTGCTCAAGACTTCGTTTACATCCACAATAATCTCCGACTTTTGTCAAGGAATTCGAATAATGATGTAAAGATGTGGGATGTGGGTGGAGATGTTTTTTATTCAATGGAAGATTTAGGGTTTTTGGAGGTTGTCGATCTCTCACTAGATGAACCAGATTTGAAAATGATTTGATTATTGATAATTAATTACCTTTGAAAGATTTAGTATTTTTGGAGTTTACACTTTACATCAATATATATATATATATATATATATATATATATATATATATATATATATATATATATAGGGTTTAGGATTAAATGTGAATGGTAAATATAGTGTGAATGTAAGACTGAATTTGGTCCATCGGATGAGAAAAATCATGTGATTAAGATTGATGCAAGTGATGTCCAGCCTAGCTGGGTTGATGCATCGGGTTTTATACCCATATGGGGTGTGAGGTTGGGAGTTCTATTTTCTTAAACTACCTCTTGTAGTGCCACGTGTGGGGAATTTTTCCCTGGAAATCCCTATAGGGGCTAGGTTTGTCCTGTAAAGGAGCTCGAACCCAGGGTGCTCGTTGAAATATTGCGAGTAGGCTCCATTTAATTCATTTTCCATTTCCAAAAAAAAATTTTGATTTATTTTTTAAATTAAATGGCTGATAATATTGTTAGAAGGGTAATTGAGTATTTTTCTTAGATTTTAAAAAAGAAATTCGACCGGTTACGTTCCTACAACCCAATGCTTTCGTTCCACCATTTAATATCATTACATATTATTAGGCAAGAATGTTTATTATATTAACAAATGAATATTTGATTTCCTTTAAAATAAATTAATCATCCACTCTAAAAGATATTGTATCTTCAATTCTAAAAATATAATAGACCTATAAGAAGAGTGATAGGATTTACAATCAAAGCAAAGAAGTGGCCACTGACAAGCGAACAATGAGAAGCCGATCAAGCTCAAGATTACGAGAGAACTTCAAAACGAAGTTCAAAAAAACAACATCTGCAACTGTTTGGATCGATGACGACGATGATTTTTTCGATCCACCGCTGTCAGGTAATGTTTTTTTTATGTTTTGTGATATATATTCTCCAAGAATTGAAGTGGTATTTTGCAAAATAGTGTTCATTCTGTAAGAATGAACACGTAATGTAGGATAATTTTTTTTATGAAATTTAGTTCAAAACAAGTTTGGATTTGAACACGCTTGGTTAGTTAAAAACAAGTTTGTGATATATTCTTCCAGAATTCTAATGCAATTTGTCTAATATGGTTCATTCAATAAGAAAGAAGTGTTATTCTTAGAGAATTTGATATGAATTTAACTTTAAAACAATTTTGGGTTTCAACATGTAGTGTATTGGAAAAGTTTGTTTTTTTTTACAATGTTCAGGGGATTTTGGGTTTGCTGGTGTTGTGGCTTATTAGTAATTGTTCTATTTTTATGTTCTTGTACATGTAATGCTCTTAGAATTAATGGTTGATTGTAATTACTTTGATGTTCATATGAACTGATGCTACTACAGTTGGAATGTATGGTGTTTTTTGATGTAATAGTTACATACATATTTTAAGATTAGAGAACAGTTGGTTTAGTAAAATGTTTTTTGTTGTTAGGTTAATATTTGTATTCAATGTTCGGTTAGGACATCGGTTTGTTGTTGTGCATGGATTATATAAATTGCAATACATCATTATAGAATTTATCAAAGAACAGGTTTCATTGAGAATGTCGTAGGGTAGTAAAAAGAAGTAAACAATTCTTTAACAACTTCCCCAAGCTTTAGCATCATTTGACGAACAATTACCAAACGTAAAATTCATTATAGAACAGGAAGCAACTATGGGTGAAAGGGTGGATGTTAATCAAAAAAAAGAAAGGAAAAGTACATAGTCCAATCAACCAAGAATTGTGGAAAGGATAAAAGAAAAGATTATTGTTTTCATGTAGGTGAAATTAGATCAAAAAGAAGGTGTAATTTAGTAGCTATTTCATCATTTGAAACGTTCAAATTTACTTCCATATATACAACTATTTTATTTTAGGTAATAAAAAGAAAATGTCGATCATATCCTTGGGAGATCAAAGGTTAAAATTTGGTTATAGAATCACACAACAATTAGGGTTCATATATGAGAGAGAGACAGAGAGAGAGAGAGGTAGGCCCATATTTATTATTAATAAAACTTTATATTAAATAAAAAAAATTAGGAGGGCATTTTAATTTTTTAGTTTTTTCAAGGACCAAAGTCATAAGCAAACTAACTCAAAGACCATCAATCCAAAACTTTTGTAGTTTGTACTATTTTCCAACAATATATATGGTAGACCATTTTTGCACTTTTGTCTTTTTTATATTAGACGTTAAAAAGCAATTTGACAACACCGTCAAAATTGAAATTTTTGTTAGTTAAAAAAATGAAAGAAAAATATTAAAATCAAAGAAACTTTTCTAAAATACAATTATGTTAAGAAAATAAATTAAATTTTCAGTCTAATTAAAAAAGCGCAACAAATGTTAAAAAGACACCTTTAGACATCCATTTTTAAAAGTTCAAATTTTTTTTTTAAATCCCAATTACTTTGAACATTGGAGTTGGGTCATTTTAGTGTTTAATGGGTTTGATCATTTGGCCACCAATATTTTTAGGATGTTTTTTTAAATAAAAAAAACACACTATTTTTTCAGGGAAGTTTTTTTTTAATAAACTACAACAATGAACAATCTAATTTTTTTTATGAACCTACTTTTATTTTGTGTATAAATGTATGTATTCAATATTAATATATTAACTAAATAAATAGTAATTACTTTGTATTTTTCTTAATTATTAAGAGGGGTTTATTTTTAATGATTGTTTTAAGAGTATCTTTTTAGACAAATGGTGTTGTTATAAATACTCCATCAAACTTTAATACTCTTGTCTAATTTTCATAACCATAATTAATGATTTCTATTACAAAAGTAAAAGTATTTTTCTCTATTTTACTCTTTCATTCTTTTTTTTCTTTTATTATTATTATTATTATTATTATTATTATTATTATTATATGTTCTTTTCGTGATTTTCCATGCTAATATCATTATTGTTTGAAACCATGTCCAAGTTAACGAAATGGGAAGTGATTTGTAAATAACATTGTTTCTTCATACATAACAATTATGTTTTATAAAGTTGTACAATACAACACTTTAATGCACAAATTGTTGTGTATGGAAAAAAAATTATTATGTACGAATCAGTTCCCTAACGAAATTGATGCATCATTAAAATTAAACAAAAAAATGTGTATAATGAATACATAAATTAAAGATATTTCTTCTTAATTTTAAATATTTAAATCTAATAGTTGAAGTTTTATATATATATATATATATATATATATATATATATATATATATATATATATATATATATATATATATATATATATATATATATTCACCCTATGTCTTAAGATTTGAGATAAGTGATTTGAGATAAGTGGAGGGCTGAGAATTTAACAACTAATTTTGTGATATTTTTTTTTAATTTTAACCAATTTTCTTTGATTTTCTAAGAATTAAGCATGGATAGAGAAACACGTGACACCCTATTCTAGCTTTGCCAGCTGCCCCTTCTAGCTAAGACGCCACTACTTGGCTTCTTCCCTAAGATATCACCAACCGACTCACTTTACCTAGATTACCCTCTTTCGTTTTCTTCTTTACTTTCTCAATCAATCTCTCTCGAAAACCTATGGAACCACCATCTCCGACCACCACCACCACATCAGTTCACACCATCTCCACCTATTATCCCCAATTACTGAAATCACATATCCTCTTATTCCCTTTCTTTCTTTTGACTAATCCAGTTTATTTCCCTCAGTTTAATCAAGATTAGAGGTCATGGGTTCATACGCGTCACTTTGAATTTGAACGATGCAACCCACTGGTTCTACTTTTTTTTTTCACTTTTTTTCTATGCCTTGCCACCTTTGTTTCATCTGTTTGTGTTATGTACACCTAAAGTTTGTTTTTTAACAATTAAAACCCTAATTTCTTCTTTATTTGATTTTGAAGTAGTATTTGTTTAGTAATCTGCATGCTACATGGACGCCATATTTCTACGTCCTTGCACACCTTCGTACTTACTCCCTCTCCTCGATAGTTTGTGATTACAATTTAGGGTTCATGAAGGGTCCTTCATTTTCTAATTCGATCGCTCTCCACTTAACATTGGGTTAATTTCACAGATGGCTTAGTGTTGAAGAAGAACCTCACCCTTCGTCTTCTACTCTCTTTTATTTACTCTTTCAACTGGATGTGAAATATAAGTGAACCTCGGGAGTCGACCATTGAAGAGGAAGCTGAGGGCTGAGCATCAAGTTTGTATTTTTGTTTTTTTTTTGTCTATTTTAGCTCTGTTATCTCCTCCTGTATATTCTTGGATTTCTGTCCGTGGTCAAGGGCAGGGGAAGAAGCCAATGAAGTTGATGTAAATAAGTTTACATATTTCATCTTAACTTTTTCATGTATCAAGATTTTTGATGGTTGTAGTTTATCTCACGTCTCCTTTGTTGCTTTTCTTGAAGATCGTCAACATTTTAACAAGCTTGGATCTTTATTTTTCCATTAAAGCAAAAGCAGGCCAAGGTAGCAGTGCAACACAAAGAGATATTTACGTTTTCCATTTTAAATTCAAAAAGTATTAGCTTTCAATCCGAAATATCCTATTTAATTTTTATTTTAGGGTTTAACTTTTCTATAAAGGAAAAAAAATTTAAAGTTCTCAGGCCTTGGTTTTTATAACAAATCAGCTTAGGAAACTCCTTTAGCTTCCATTACTTGAAGTAGCTATGTGAGTGACCATTTTTGTAGATATATGTTATGTATTTTCTTATATGCTCTGAGAACTTAACCATGCATTATACTTAGATCTTCCTTATTGATTTAATATCACATATTGGAGATTAATAGATGCAAGCCTTCTTCCATAATTGGTCTTGTTGACAGAGAGCAAACTGATGAGGTTATATACGAAGATTTGAGGCAATCAAGGCTCATGAGGTTTGTACTCTTGTAGTGTAAGTTTTCAACATAAGGAAGGTATATATTTGAGATGCTATATTGGTTTTCGATAATTGAGACTAATTACTAGAAGCATGAATAAACTGTGATTTCAAGACAAAAAGATTGTTCGGAATCATGGGTATCAATATTCATTGGATCATTTGATATTAAAATCATACCATCAAAAAGAAAATCTCGGTGTTAACAAGATTAGTTCAGGGATAAGATGGGTATAGATTTGTTAGGTCAGCCTTCAGCAGTAGGTAAATAGACAAGCTTGTCGATCAAATCTCACCTTCTTCGCCGCGTCATGAGTAAATTTTTGTTTTGAGTTTGTTGTTTGGATGTTCTTGAATATGTACTTTATGAAGATTGATGATTTCTTACTTATACATCTTTCATACATTTGCTTTTGAAAACAGTTATAATCCTTTTCTTCATACCATTGTAATAACATCTAAACCTTTTTTTTAATTTTTTAATTTCCATTTAATTCTTTCTAACCGTCTAATGATTAACTGATTTTTCATGCTATCTTCCATTGTTCCATGTATTTCAAGTAATTATTAATTACTTTTTTATGGTCACTTAATTATTTTTCTTAACAAAAGTCGTCCATGCAAGTTATTTTGCTTCCCAAGGTTGGGTATTGTTTTTATGATTTCTCTAAAATTGATAATTTTATGTTTGTGTACTATTGTTCTTGTGTATCAAATTTGGGTTCTTTTTTATATATAGGGAAAAGAATGCAATGCTTTCATTGCACCATGTAAAATTTTCATTCTTACAAATAAAAACCCAAATCACAATGTACTTTAATACATTCATCAATAATATCCATCTACTTTCATTTTAACATGTTCAAACGTTGTACTATAAAACTTTAGACTTTAAATTGAAATTGAGAAAGACAAATGAAAAAAGCCTTACATTACCAATGTGCTATGTTTTTTAGGCAGCATCTTTAAGTAAAGGTCGGTGGAAAATGTAACAACTAGGAATTCTAATGCTTTTGAAAACATTAACAATCATAACATTCGTAACTAAAACTTGAAAGTATGCATGATGTTTATTCAATGACATCAATTTTTCATCAAACACTCAAATAGTCAACAAAAGATTGGAAACCCTAGAAATCCCGGTTTAAGTCCAACATGGACTAGGACTTTCTTATAGGGTCTAATGGACCAATAAGCTTCCAATTTGACTATTTTGGGCTTAGAACTCTTAAATGGGCTCTAATTGGACCCACTCTCATGAGACTTAACCTTTTTTGGAAGAGAACAAAGCCTCAGCAAAATAAACCTTTTTGGGCCTTATAAGTCTAAAATGGACTAGTTTACCTTTAATGGGCCTTGTTGGGCCATGACAAATCCAATTAGCTTTAATGGGCTCAAATCCATTCTTTTATGCAAGATTTCGGCCGTGAACTACTTTAAAGGCCCAATGGGCCGAAAACCATCAAATTGGGCCTCATATTATGGGACTCAAGCACAAAAGGCCCAAGCCATTCTCTTATTCTCTCTCTCGGCCCAAGTAGAAAAAAAAAAGATGTAAATGGGGAGGGTTGACTTTGGGAGGTGCCACCTCCTTATTGCACCCCATATCTCCATGCATGGACCAACATGCATCCATAAGGGTCATTTCACTTCACTCTCTCCCTCTCTTCTTCTTTTCGGCCGAGAACCACCAAACATGCACACATCTTCAAACTTTCATCTCAAAAACTCTCAAGCACATCCTCTTCTCCATCCAAATTTTCAAGATCTTGGTACATTTCAAGGAGGTTCTTCCATAAGAATCATAATCTTCGGTAAGTTGTTGTTTAGATCCATAACCTAGTTTCTTTATTTCATCAAAACCTCTTCGTAACTCATATAATTTTTGTGATCTACTCCTTAGAAGCTTCTTAAATTCGAAATCAACTCTAGGAGTCTTGCTAGGACCAAAAATCTTCTTCACATCTTCTTCAAAACCAAAACAACTAAGCAAGGTGAGTTCATACCCCATTGTTTTCGGTTTTTACTTGTTTTTGGGGGAGAATACAAGTATTATGTGATGTTCTATGTGTGTTTGCATGTTATGTGTGTTTACTTTAGTTCTTGTTTATGATAATATGTAATACTTGTGATATGTCGAGATCTATAGCAAAAAGGGTGAAAGAATCATAAACAAAACATAATAAACAACATACATCATAGATCTAAGAGTCCTTAAGCTTAAAAAGTGAAAAACAAAGCCAAAGAACTTTACAAGTATCATTTTTTGCAAAAATAACAAAGATTGTGTATAAATTGATAATTATCGGTTTTATGAGGTTTGTAAGGTATTCATTTGTATAAAAGCTAATTTTTATGAAAATAATACTTCTCAAAGGGTCGAAAACATAAATTTTAGCTTATTAGGCTTTAAATTGGGCCTCACGAGTTTTTGGGACTAAGGTTGTTGTGACAACTGCCAATTCAGGTCATTCTTGGACTCATGCATCTTTATAATAACCATTCATGCACAACATGCCATGACCTAGTAGTATAAATTAGGTCAAAAATCTTGCATAAACTAGGATCCAACTAAGGTCTAGGACTAATATACTTGATACTTACAATTCTATTAAGTTGCTTAGCTACAATAGGAAATGACAATACTATAATTAGAATAAAGCTTCAAGCTTTGTTATAATTGAAATAGGGTATAAAACTCTAAAAATAAATTAAAACATTCTAATTATACTTCAACATGTTGTTGAATATCAAACAATATTCCAAAAACCCTAAAGAGCCAAAAATCCAAAGTTATAAATTATAAAGCTTAAAAACTTTATAAAATTTGGCTATAAACTTCCTAATATCAAATTTTATTAATCAAATTATGGATTATACCAATGAAGTAGAAATATAAATTACAAGTATTAATCATAAATTATTTGTTGAAAACAAGATTTTTAAATAAATCAAATTGCTTAATAAACATTTTATAAAAATGAATGTTTTTATATAAAATATAGGAGGGAAGTTTATAAAGTTTAAAATTTAGGAGAGAGGAGGCCAAAATGCATGCAAAAACCGGCCATCACCTCTCCCCATGTCCTCTCTCTTCCCCAAAACACAATCATTAAGCTTAAACCCTTACTCCACCTCTTCCCTCTTCACTCTCTCACTTCACTCTCTTCACACACTTCACTCTCTTCTTCCCTCTCTCTAAACTCACGAAAATCCTCTCATTTCTCTGCAAAATTTCGAGATTGTGAAGCCCTTGAAGTGTTCTTACTTCTCTCAAGGTCAAAACCAAGGTAAACAACAACATCTTCTTCCATAGTTTCATGGTTAAACCTCTTTTTCTTCTTAGTCTTCTCTACTTTTCGGATTCTATGCCTTTCCATGGCTAGAAATCTTTATTCTCCCCTTGTGGTCTGTAGATTCTCACCATAACACAATGCATGTGTTAGAGATGGTGAAAATCCGGGATCAAACCCATGCAAGGAGTGGAAAAGATGCACATATGATCATGTGACATCAAAACCTAATATTTCATGTTCTTCTCCATTTCTTTTGTGTTCATGCATGAACAAAAGCATTTAAACCATTTCTAGTACATCTTGGATGCTCATTCATTCCATGCATGTGTTAGAAATCGGGCCTTACCAAAGACATGCATGATGTTCTTGTTGAAATACCCTAATAATGCACACAAGCAAACATGCAATCTGCCAGATTACTTTGTTCGACTTTGAACAGTCATAACTCAGTCATTTCTTAACCAAATCATGATATTCTTTTTGTATTGGTTAGTTCCACGAGTTAAATTTCAAACCCAACTGGTCTCACTGTAAAATATTAAATATCCGATTTTTATCAGATTTTACAAAAAGGTTGCGCATACAGCTCTTTTTCTGTGATCACTATTTTTATCTTGCTTAAACAATGGCCTTAATACCAACCATAAATCTGAGGAAAAATACCTTAGAAACTTAACATATCTAGTGAATTATGGTTGAAATTTCGTGGCTTAAAACCTCACTGAATGGGCTACACAAATTCATGAACTTCAGCCACATTTACACTTCATGCATTATTGCATGCAACTTTTCTTAAATTGTTTGAAATCATTACCCTCATTTCTCTTCTGAATACATTTTTTTACATTTTTCCTTTTGAAAGCCCTTGCATGCATGAGATAATCTGGAAAATTTCAAGAGCTTTTGTTATTTCTTTGATTTATTAGAATTATTGCTAAAACCAAGGGCATAAATCATATAAAATACTTCCATAGGTCAATAAATCCTAAATAAATTCATGGATGATCCTTATGGGGAATAATGACCCCTCACCATATTTCAGCAATTTTTGTTACTGTTTCATATGGTTTCTAATTTTCTTTTATTTAGGACATGATAAATTACAAAACCACTTTATAGGATGTGAAAATTGTATCTAACAATTTTCTCATACCTTACCTGTGATGGGTGACTCCAGAAAATAATTTCAAGATTTTCCATCATGTTTTACTATTTTTCCCAATTTTTGGTAATTATAATGGTCTAAAAATGGGAGAAATAGTTCTGATTATCCAAAATTCATGACAATTTACCAAGATATAATATTATAGAGTAGGAGGTTACATAAAAATTTTGAATATTTTTCTCTACTGTAAACTATTTTTCTCTTATTTTCTAAAGTTAATTGCACTAAAATACACTTAAATATACATAAATACCCAAAACCAGTTTATACATTATGAAAACCACTTTTGATATTTTTCCCAGGATATTTATACTGTAAATGATGTTACAAAAATTTATGGTGATTTATTTTAACTGTTTAATATTATTTCTTTAATTAATGACTATTTAAAGGAATAAAGCAAGGAAAAATAGAAATACCCACTGAAAAATATCTTTTATATTTTTCCCAGCCTATTTATGTATAATAACAATTAAATAAAAAGTTTGGGTAATTTTGGAAACTGTTTTCTATTTATTTCAATTTTTATTGAAATAAATGCTCAAAAATCATAAAATATAATTAAACAGCTTGGAAATCCATTTTTATAATTTTCCCGGCTTAGTATTGTGTAATAACAGTTAAATAAAAAGTTTGAGAATTTTTATCCCTCGAATGCTATTTTCGTGAATTTATGTTGTAATAAGGACTTAAAATTTTGGAAAGTTTATATTCCAAGGTTGTAATTAATCGCCCGATATATAGAATTTCATTACTTCAGAAAAAGTGTAACTAATTGATATAAAATCCAATACTAAAACATAAATTGGCATTTCCCTATGTGTAGAGTTTAGTATATTAGCATTAGATATCGACATGGAAACTCACTAGTGCGTGTGTTTGATGTCGTAGGATCCCGGTAGTAAGACGTTGGTGCATCCCGAAGTACCGCTTGTGTCTACACAAAACATCGTGAGTATTCACGCACTCCCCTATTTTCGGTTTTTATGTTTTGGGGTGGAAAAGCATGTCCAGAAAAGCTACTGTTTGCATGTTGTATTTAAATTGAATTGTATCAAACATGATTGCTATTGTATTGCTATGTATCTTTATGTATGTTTATGCAACACGGAACATGAGAACTTATCGTACTAAGGCCCTTCCCTTATCTCTAACCATTAACTCTTTGAGCCAATGGTCGTTATGGATAGCGCTATTAGGAATTGACAACTCCTCACTCGCCCGAATCGCTGGAGTGCATGATACCATATTCATCTATGGAAAGATAAGCATAGATCTCGATAGGGCTTCAGTCATAGGTTTGGTTGAGACTCATTGTTTGCTCATACACATAAAAACTCGTTTCTCGTTATAGCAATAAACTTGTATTCATTAATAGCAATCAACTTGTTTATCATTGAAGCAATGTACTTGTATTTACGAAAAGCCTTATTGTACGCTCGATTTTTATAAACTTGTGATACTCACCAACTATTTTCATAGTTGACGCTCGTTTTACATGCTTTTTCAGGAAGTAATTAGTAAGTGGATGTAAAGATTCATCATTATAGAGCATGTTGCATCGTGTTGAAGCTATTATGAAGCTATATTTTGAACAATGTTATTTTGAAAAACTTGTATTTTGTTTCTTTTGAAGCTATGGGTTGTAAACTTTTAAATACTGCTATGGTGATGTATCTTTATCTTTTGCATTGAAACCGTTATCGCTGTCATACCTTGCGTTTCCGCTTTAGCGGGGTGTGACAGAAGTGGTATCAGAGCTAAAGTTATAGAGAACATCGGTTTTTCTTTAAGAAAACACAACCTATAACTAAAACTTACAAAGAAATTCTTTTTACATCAAACATATTACTAGTATAATTAGGTCGGGAGTTGTATTATTGGACCTTGATTAAACATAGCCTGGTCGCCTATGTTTAATTAAGAAAAGATTTGTACAAAGCTTGAGCTAATTATAATGGGAATATGTTCAACAAAAATATTTGAGAAAACTTTATTTCAAAATTTCAAAAGGTTAATTTTGGTGTGTGTAAGCATTGCATATTATAGGCATGCATTGTCATTTATTTCATATCTCATTGAAACTATGTCACAGTCCACTATGTCAACATCTTCATCTTCCCGTGCTACCGCCTCAGCCGATGAATCCGGCTACGTCACTGTTATCCCTTGACGTAATCCCCCCGCCTCGGTAGAAGAAGACCCACCAGAGGATACGGAAGATACTGGGAACTCGGTGGAGATCAGCAATGACAACGCCCCGAGTCAACGACGCGAGGCATCACCGACATCGGTGTTGCCACAGCCACCGCTCTATGGACTTCGCATTCGGAGGACAGCGAGGAAGAGTGTTCCCATTCCAGGAAGGATACCTGCCAGCACAGCAGGACATGGCACGGCAGGACCTAGCGGAGCAGGACCCAGTGTTGCAGGACCGAGAGCACCGCCACCACAGCGAGTCATAGGGATACCTATCAGGCAGCCAGGTATGACCCCGGAGGAGTCCCGGAGGATGCATTCGATTGCAGCGGATCTACGCCACAATCTCGCAATGATAGCTGGCAATCAGGAGATGTTGAACGAAGTGATGACAGGGATGGAAATCCTATTTTAGCATTCGATGGAAGCTTCTGATAGAGGAGTATTGTCCCAAGGATGAACTTCAGAAGCTTGAGTCTGAATTCTGGAACCATTCTATGGTTGGAACACAAATAGAGAAGTACACAGTCCGATTTCATGAACTAGCAAAACTAGTACCTCACATGGTTACTCCTGAGGAGAAACGGATAGATCGTTACATCTGGGGTCTGCCACCAGAGATTCGGGGAATGGTTACCTCAGCAAACCCAACTACCATTCAAAGTGCAGTAAGCCTAGCAAATCGACTAACCAATGATGTGATAAGGATGGGAGCATCAGCAAAGGAAAGCTCTAGTAGCAAGAGGAAGCCAACAAATCAGGGAGAGAAGAAGTATAGAGGCAAGTCAGGGAGGAAGCAGAAAGTCTCAAGAAACTTTATGGTAAGAGCCTAGGAGCAAGAACCAGTGAAAACTCAAGGACAAGAAGTGCAGGAGCGAAAGCAGTACTCAGGGCCGCTTCCGAAGTGCAATAAGTGTAACTTCCATCACAAGGGAGCTTGCCCGGTGTGCCAAAACTGTAAGCAAACGGGCCATTACTCGAAGTATTGTAAGGTGAATAAGGAGGGAAAAAGGACATGTTACGAGTGCGGGAGTAATGATCATCTCCGTAGAGCATGTCCTAAACTGAACAATGGACCTGGTAACAATGGACAAGGCCAAGCCAGGCAAAACTTTCAAGGAAATCAAGTTGGACAGCCAAGAGGTGTAGCCTTTGTGATTGGTGCAGAAGAAGCTCGTCAGAACCCTGAAGTGATAACAGGTACGTTCCTCCTGAACAACCATTTTGCATCAGTAATATTCGATGCGGGAGCAGATAGGAGTTTTGTTTCTTTAGCATTTAGACCGTTAATTGGCTTGAAATCGGTAAAGATGAGGAATGCTTATGCTATTGAACTTGCTGATGGGTATGAAATTAGGGCTAGTGATATAATTCCTGGTTGTACTTTGAATTTAGCTGATAAACTCTTTAGCATTGACCTAATTCCTATAGAGCTAGGTAGTTTTGATGTGATAGTAGGGATGGATTGGTTATCCAAAAATAGAGCGGACATTGGTTGTTATGAGAAAGTCATCAGAGTGCCTCTCCCTAATGGAGAAACCCTTATCATACACAGTGAGAAGCCAGGAAGAAGTTTAAACATAGTATCAAGCGTGAAGGTTCACAAGTACCTGAAGAAGAATTGTATTGCATTCATGGCCCACGTGCTAGAAAGAGAACCTGAAGCTAAGCAACTCAAGGAGATTCCAGTGATTCAAAACTATCCCGAAGTATTTCCGGAGGAATTGCCCGGTCTACCCCCTTATAGACAGGTCGAATTTCGGATAGACTTAATTCCTGGAGCGGCACCGGTAGCAAAAGCACCATATCGCCTTGCACCATCCGAGATGCAAGAACTATCCGGACAACTTCAAGAACTTCTAGACAAAGGGTTTATTCGACCAAGTTCTTCACCTTGGGGAGCCCCAGTGTTATTCGTCAAAAAGAAAGATGGTTCATTCCGAATGTGCATTGATTACAGAGAATTGAACAAGTTGACAATCAAGAATCGATATCCCCTCCCTAGAATAGATGACTTGTTCGATCAGTTGCAGGGCGCTTCCTACTTCTCAAAAATCGACCTTCGGTCAGGGTATCATCAGCTAAGAATTCACGAAGAGGACATTCACAAAATAGCATTTAGAACCCGTTATGGACATTATGAGTTCTTAGTCATGCCTTTTGGACTAACGAACGCACCCGCTGTATTCATGAATTTGATGAATAGGGTCTGTAGACCATACCTAGACAGGTTTGTAATTGTATTTATCGATGACATACTTGTTTACTCGCGGACCAAAGAAGATCACAATAGACATCTAAAGCTAGTGTTGGAGCTGTTGAAGGAACAGAAATTGTATGCCAAGTTCACTAAGTGTGAATTTTGGATTCGGGAAGTATATTTTCTTGGTCATGTGATCGGTGAAAGAGGAATCCATGTAGATCCAGCTAAGATAGAGGCAATCAAGAAATGGGAGGCCCCCAAAACCCCGACAGAAATACGACAATTCCTAGGATTAGCTGGGTACTACAAACGCTTCATTGAGAATTTCTCTAGGATTGCTCAACCATTAACATCTTTGACCCAAAAGGATAGAAAATTTCTCTGGGAAGAGAAACACGAAGAGGCGTTTCAAATCCTGAAAAACAAGCTGTGCAATGCACCAATTCTGGCTTTACCAGAAGGATTAGAGAGCTTTGTGGTGTATTGTGATGCGTCTCATCAAGGATTAGGATGTGTGCTAATGCAAAAAAGATAAGGTCATTGCATATGCTTCCAGACAACTCAAACCGCACGATAAGAATTATACCACCCATGATCTAGAACTAGGAGCAATAGTTTTCGCCCTTAAGATATGGAGGCATTATTTGTACGGAACCAAGTGCACCATTTATACCGATCATAAAAGCCTTCAGCATATCCTGGATCAGAAAATGTTAAACATGCGGCAGAGAAGATGGGTAGAGTTGTTTAGTGATTATGATTGTGAGATACGATATCACCCAGGGAAGGCTAACGTAGTAGCCGACGCTCTTAGTAGGAAAGAAAGAGTGAAACCTTCCCATGTGAGAGCTTTGGGAATGGTAATTCAGACAAGCTTGAAATCTCAAATCATTAATGCCCAGGAGAAAGCGTTATGCAAGGAAAATCTTCCAGGCGAAACTTTACATGGTTTGGAAGAAAGATTTGAAACCAAACCTGATGGAGTTCGTTATTTTAAAGACAGGGTCTGGATTCCAAGGGTTAACAACCTGAGAGACATGGTACTAGAGGAGTCCCATCGATCTAAATACTCCATCCACCCTGGAGCAGATAAGATGTACAAGGATCTTAAAAGAGTGCTATTGGTGGCCTGGAATGAAAAAGGATATTGCCTTGTATGTTGGGAAGTGTTTGACATGCTCAATATTCAAAGCTGAACATCAAAAACCATCCGGGTTGTTGCAACAACCTGAAATTCCCCAATGGAAATGGGAGCAAATATCTATGGACTTTGTTACCAAACTTCCTAGAACTGCTAAAGGTCATGACTCAATTTGGGTCATAGTGGATCGACTGACGAAATCTGCACACTTTCTCCCCATTCGAGAAGATTTCAAGATGGAAAAATTGGCCCAAATCTACATCGACAAAATTGTTTCTCTGCATGGTGTACCCTTATCTATCATTTCTGATAGAGATAGTCGTTTTACATCTCGATTTTGGTGGATGTTACAGAGGGCACTAGGAACCAAGATAGATTTGAGCACAGCTTACCACCCTCAGACAGATGGGCAAACAGAGAGAACAATACAAACATTGGAAGACATGCTACGAGCGTGTGTCATTGAGTTCAAAGGAAATTGGGATACTCATTTACCCCTAATTGAGTTTTCCTACAATAACAGTTACCACACGAGTATCCAATGTGCTCCATATGAAGCATTGTATGGACGCAAGTGTCGTTCGCCCTTATGCTGGACAGAAATCAGAGACAGACAGTTGACTAGAGTCGAACTTATCCAGGAAACATCCGACAAGATTGCTATCATCAAGGATAAGCTTAAAGCTGCTAGAGATCGTCAGAAAAGTTATGTGGATAATCGTCGAAAACCATTAGAATTCCAAGTAGGAGACAAGGTACTTTTAAAAGTGTCGCCTTGGAAAGGGCTTGTGCGTTTTGGTAAGAAAGGAAAACTAAGCCCGAGATATGTTGGACCCTTTGAAATCCTTGAAAGGATTGGTCTAGTAGCGTATAAACTCCAATTGCCCCAAGAGTTAAGCGCCATTCACGACACATTCCACGTCTCCAACCTTAAGAAATGTCTAGCCGACGAAACATTGATAGTACCCCTGGAGGAAATTAAGATCAATGATAAGTTGAGCTTCGTTGAGGAACCGATAAAAATCCTTGACAGGGAGGTAAAACAACTTAAGCGGAGTAAGATCCCGATTGTGAAAGTTCGATGGAACTCAAAACGCGGGCCGGAGTACACCTGGGAGCGCGAGGACTTCATAAAGGAAAAGTATCCGCAACTTTTCCCTTGCGATGACAAGCGATGACATAGAATGAATTTCGGGAAGAAATTCTTTTTAAGTGGGGGATATTGTGACAACTGCCAATTCAGGTCATTCTTGGACTCATGCATCTTTATAATAACCATTCATGCACAACATGCCATGACCTAGTAGTATAAATTAGGTCAAAAATCTTGCATAAACTAGGATCCAACTAAGGTCTAGGACTAATATACTTGATACTTACAATTCTAGTAAGTTGCTTAGCTACAATAGGAAATGCCAATACTATAATTAGAATAAAGCTTCAAGCTTTGTTATAATTGAAATAGGGTATAAAACTCTAAAAATAAATTAAAACATTCTAATTATACTTCAACATGTTGAATATCAAACAATATTCCAAAAACCCTAAAGAGCCAAAAATCCAAAGTTATAAATTATAAAGCTTAAAAACTTTATAAAATTTGGCTATAAACTTCCTAATATCAAATTTTATTAATCAAATTATGGATTATACCAATGAAGTAGAAATATAAATTACAAGTATTAATCATAAATTATTTGTTGAAAACAAGATTTTTAAATAAATCAAATTGCTTAATAAACATTTTATAAAAATGAATGTTTTTATATAAAATATAGGAGGGAAGTTTATAAAGTTTAAAATTTAGGAGAGAGGAGGCCAAAATGCATGCAAAAACCGGCCATCACCTCTCCCCATGTCCTCTCTCTTCCCCAAAACACAATCATTAAGCTTAAACCCTTACTCCACCTCTTCCCTCTTCACTCTCTCACTTCACTCTCTTCACACACTTCACTCTCTTCTTCCCTCTCTCTAAACTCACGAAAATCCTCTCATTTCTCTGCAAAATTTCGAGATTGTGAAGCCCTTGAAGTGTTCTTACTTCTCTCAAGGTCAAAACCAAGGTAAACAACAACATCTTCTTCCATAGTTTCATGGTTAAACCTCTTTTTCTTCTTAGTCTTCTCTACTTTTCGGATTCTATGCCTTTCCATGGCTAGAAATCTTTATTCTCCCCTTGTGGTCTGTAGATTCTCACCATAACACAATGCATGTGTTAGAGATGGTGAAAATCCGGGATCAAACCCATGCAAGGAGTGGAAAAGATGCACATATGATCATGTGACATCAAAACCTAATATTTCATGTTCTTCTCCATTTCTTTTGTGTTCATGCATGAACAAAAGCATTTAAACCATTTCTAGTACATCTTGGATGCTCATTCATTCCATGCATGTGTTAGAAATCGGGCCTTACCAAAGACATGCATGATGTTCTTGTTGAAATACCCTAATAATGCACACAAGCAAACATGCAATCTGCCAGATTACTTTGTTCGACTTTGAACAGTCATAACTCAGTCATTTCTTAACCAAATCATGATATTCTTTTTGTATTGGTTAGTTCCACGAGTTAAATTTCAAACCCAACTGGTCTCACTGTAAAATATTAAATATCCGATTTTTATCAGATTTTACAAAAAGGTTGCGCATACAGCTCTTTTTCTGTGATCACTATTTTTATCTTGCTTAAACAATGGCCTTAATCCCAACCATAAATCTGAGGAAAAATACCTTAGAAACTTAACATATCTAGTGAATTATGGTTGAAATTTCGTGGCTTAAAACCTCACTGAATGGGCTACACAAATTCATGAACTTCAGCCACATTTACACTTCATGCATTATTGCATGCAACTTTTCTTAAATTGTTTGAAATCATTACCCTCATTTCTCTTCTGAATACATTTTTTTACATTTTTCCTTTTGAAAGCCCTTGCATGCATGAGATAATCTGGAAAATTTCAAGAGCTTTTGTTATTTCTTTGATTTATTAGAATTATTGCTAAAACCAAGGGAATAAATCATATAAAATACTTCCAGAGGTCAATAAATCCTAAATAAATTCATGGATGATCCTTATGGGGAATAATGACCCCTCACCATATTTCAGCAATTTTTGTTACTGTTTCATATGGTTTCTAATTTTCTTTTATTTAGGACATGATAAATTACAAAACCACTTTATAGGATGTGAAAATTGTATCTAACAATTTTCGCATACCTTACCTGTGATGGGTGACTCCAGAAAATAATTTCAAGATTTTCCATCATGTTTTACTATTTTTCCCAATTTTTGGTAATTATAATGGTCTAAAAATGGGAGAAATAGTTCTGATTATCCAAAATTCATGACAATTTACCAAGATATAATATTATAGAGTAGGAGGTTACATAAAAATTTTGAATATTTTTCTCTACTGTAAACTATTTTTCTCTTATTTTCTAAAGTTAATTGCACTAAAATACACTTAAATATACATAAATACCCAAAACCAGTTTATACATTATGAAAACCACTTTTGATATTTTTCCCAGGATATTTATACTGTAAATGATGTTACAAAAATTTATGGTGATTTATTTTAACTGTTTAATATTATTTCTTTAATTAATGACTATTTAAAGGAATAAAGCAAGGAAAAATAGAAATACCCACTGAAAAATATCTTTTATATTTTTCCCAGCCTATTTATGTATAATAACAATTAAATAAAAAGTTTGGGTAATTTTGGAAACTGTTTTCTATTTATTTCAATTTTTATTGAAATAAATGCTCAAAAATCATAAAATATAATTAAACAGCTTGGAAATCCATTTTTATAATTTTCCCGGCTTAGTATTGTGTAATAACAGTTAAATAAAAAGTTTGAGAATTTTTATCCCTCGAATGCTATTTTCGTGAATTTATGTTGTAATAAGGACTTAAAAATTTGGAAAGTTTATATTCCAAGGTTGTAATTAATCGCCCGATATATAGAATTTCATTACTTCAGAAAAAGTGTAACTAATTGATATAAAATCCAATACTAAAACATAAATTGGCATTTCCCTATGTGTAGAGTTTAGTATATTAGCATTAGATATCGACATGGAAACTCACTAGTGCGTGTGTTTGATGTCGTAGGATCCCGGTAGTAAGACGTTGGTGCATCCCGAAGTACCGCTTGTGTCTACACAAAACATCGTGAGTATTCACGCACTCCCCTATTTTCGGTTTTTATGTTTTGGGGTGGAAAAGCATGTCCAGAAAAGCTACTGTTTGCATGTTGTATTTAAATTGAATTGTATCAAACATGATTGCTATTGTATTGCTATGTATCTTTATGTATGTTTATGCAACACGGAACATGAGAACTTATCGTACTAAGGCCCTTCCCTTATCTCTAACCATTAACTCTTTGAGCCAATGGTCGTTATGGATAGCACTATTAGGAATTGACAACTCCTCACTCGCCCGAATCGCTGGAGTGCATGATACCATATTCATCTATGGAAAGATAAGCATAGATCTCGATAGGGCTTCAGTCATAGGTTTGGTTGAGACTCATTGTTTGCTCATACACATACAAACTCGTTTCTCGTTATAGCAATAAACTTGTATTCATTAATAGCAATCAACTTGTTTATCATTGAAGCAATGTACTTGTATTTACGAAAAGCCTTATTGTACGCTCGATTTTTATAAACTTGTGATACTCACCAACTATTTTCATAGTTGACGCTCGTTTTACATGCTTTTTCAGGAAGTAATTAGTAAGTGGATGTAAAGATTCATCATTATAGAGCATGTTGCATCGTGTTGAAGCTATTATGAAGCTATATTTTGAACAATGTTATTTTGAAAAACTTGTATTTTGTTTCTTTTGAAGCTATGGGTTGTAAACTTTTAAATACTGCTATGGTGATGTATCTTTATCTTTTGCATTGAAACCGTTATCGCTGTCATACCTTGCGTTTCCGCTTTAGCGGGGTGTGACAGAAGTGGTATCAGAGCTAAAGTTATAGAGAACATCGGTTTTTCTTTAAGAAAACACAACCTATAACTAAAACTTACAAAGAAATTCTTTTTACATCAAACATATTACTAGTATAATTAGGTCGGGAGTTGTATTATTGGACCTTGATTAAACATAGCCTGGTCGCCTATGTTTAATTAAGAAAAGATTTGTACAAAGCTTGAGCTAATTATAATGGGAATATGTTCAACAAAAATATTTGAGAAAACTTTATTTCAAAATTTCAAAAGGTTAATTTTGGTGTGTGTAAGCATTGCATATTATAGGCATGCATTGTCATTTATTTCATATCTCATTGAAACTATGTCACAGTCCACTATGTCAACATCTTCATCTTCCCGCGCTACCGCCTCAGCCGATGAATCCGGCTACGTCACTGTTATCCCTTGACGTAATCCCCCCGCCTCGGTAGAAGAAGACCCACCAGAGGATACGGAAGATACTGGGAACTCGGTGGAGATCAGCAATGACAACGCCCCGAGTCAACGACGCGAGGCATCACCGACATCGGTGTTGCCACAGCCACCGCTCTATGGACTTCGCATTCGGAGGACAGCGAGGAAGAGTGTTCCCATTCCAGGAAGGATACCTGCCAGCACAGCAGGACATGGCACGGCAGGACCTAGCGGAGCAGGACCCAGTGTTGCAGGACCGAGAGCACCGCCACCACAGCGAGTCATAGGGATACCTATCAGGCAGCCAGGTATGACCCCGGAGGAGTCCCGGAGGATGCATTCGATTGCAGCGGATCTACGCCACAATCTCGCAATGATAGCTGGCAATCAGGAGATGTTGAACGAAGTGATGACAGGGATGGAAATCCTATTTTAGCATTCGATGGAAGCTTCTGATAGAGGAGTATTGTCCCAAGGATGAACTTCAGAAGCTTGAGTCTGAATTCTGGAACCATTCTATGGTTGGAACACAAATAGAGAAGTACACAGTCCGATTTCATGAACTAGCAAAACTAGTACCTCACATGGTTACTCCTGAGGAGAAACGGATAGATCGTTACATCTGGGGTCTGCCACCAGAGATTCGGGGAATGGTTACCTCAGCAAACCCAACTACCATTCAAAGTGCAGTAAGCCTAGCAAATCGACTAACCAATGATGTGATAAGGATGGGAGCATCAGCAAAGGAAAGCTCTAGTAGCAAGAGGAAGCCAACAAATCAGGGAGAGAAGAAGTATAGAGGCAAGTCAGGGAGGAAGCAGAAAGTCTCAAGAAACTTTATGGTAAGAGCCTAGGAGCAAGAACCAGTGAAAACTCAAGGACAAGAAGTGCAGGAGCGAAAGCAGTACTCAGGGCCGCTTCCGAAGTGCAATAAGTGTAACTTCCATCACAAGGGAGCTTGCCCGGTGTGCCAAAACTGTAAGCAAACGGGCCATTACTCGAAGTATTGTAAGGTGAATAAGGAGGGAAAAAGGACATGTTACGAGTGCGGGAGTAATGATCATCTCCGTAGAGCATGTCCTAAACTGAACAATGGACCTGGTAACAATGGACAAGGCCAAGCCAGGCAAAACTTTCAAGGAAATCAAGTTGGACAGCCAAGAGGTGTAGCCTTTGTGATTGGTGCAGAAGAAGCTCGTCAGAACCCTGAAGTGATAACAGGTACGTTCCTCCTGAACAACCATTTTGCATCAGTAATATTCGATGCGGGAGCAGATAGGAGTTTTGTTTCTTTAGCATTTAGACCGTTAATTGGCTTGAAATCGGTAAAGATGAGGAATGCTTATGCTATTGAACTTGCTGATGGGTATGAAATTAGGGCTAGTGATATAATTCCTGGTTGTACTTTGAATTTAGCTGATAAACTCTTTAGCATTGACCTAATTCCTATAGAGCTAGGTAGTTTTGATGTGATAGTAGGGATGGATTGGTTATCCAAAAATAGAGCGGACATTGGTTGTTATGAGAAAGTCATCAGAGTGCCTCTCCCTAATGGAGAAACCCTTATCATACACGGTGAGAAGCCAGGAAGAAGTTTAAACATAGTATCAAGCGTGAAGGTTCACAAGTACCTGAAGAAGAATTGTATTGCATTCATGGCCCACGTGCTAGAAAGAGAACCTGAAGCTAAGCAACTCAAGGAGATTCCAGTGATTCAAAACTATCCCGAAGTATTTCCGGAGGAATTGCCCGGTCTACCCCCTTATAGACAGGTCGAATTTCGGATAGACTTAATTCCTGGAGCGGCACCGGTAGCAAAAGCACCATATCGCCTTGCACCATCCGAGATGCAAGAACTATCCGGACAACTTCAAGAACTTCTAGACAAAGGGTTTATTCGACCAAGTTCTTCACCTTGGGGAGCCCCAGTGTTATTCGTCAAAAAGAAAGATGGTTCATTCCGAATGTGCATTGATTACAGAGAATTGAACAAGTTGACAATCAAGAATCGATATCCCCTCCCTAGAATAGATGACTTGTTCGATCAGTTGCAGGGCGCTTCCTACTTCTCAAAAATCGACCTTCGGTCAGGGTATCATCAGCTAAGAATTCACGAAGAGGACATTCACAAAATAGCATTTAGAACCCGTTATGGACATTATGAGTTCTTAGTCATGCCTTTTGGACTAACGAACGCACCCGCTGTATTCATGAATTTGATGAATAGGGTCTGTAGACCATACCTAGACAGGTTTGTAATTGTATTTATCGATGACATACTTGTTTACTCGCGGACCAAAGAAGATCACAATAGACATCTAAAGCTAGTGTTGGAGCTGTTGAAGGAACAGAAATTGTATGCCAAGTTCACTAAGTGTGAATTTTGGATTCGGGAAGTATATTTTCTTGGTCATGTGATCGGTGAAAGAGGAATCCATGTAGATCCAGCTAAGATAGAGGCAATCAAGAAATGGGAGGCCCCCAAAACCCCGACAGAAATACGACAATTCCTAGGATTAGCTGGGTACTACAAACGCTTCATTGAGAATTTCTCTAGGATTGCTCAACCATTAACATCTTTGACCCAAAAGGATAGAAAATTTCTCTGGGAAGAGAAACACGAAGAGGCGTTTCAAATCCTGAAAAACAAGCTGTGCAATGCACCAATTCTGGCTTTACCAGAAGGATTAGAGAGCTTTGTGGTGTATTGTGATGCGTCTCATCAAGGATTAGGATGTGTGCTAATGCAAAAAAGATAAGGTCATTGCATATGCTTCCAGACAACTCAAACCGCACGATAAGAATTATACCACCCATGATCTAGAACTAGGAGCAATAGTTTTCGCCCTTAAGATATGGAGGCATTATTTGTACGGAACCAAGTGCACCATTTATACCGATCACAAAAGCCTTCAGCATATCCTGGATCAGAAAATGTTAAACATGCGGCAGAGAAGATGGGTAGAGTTGTTTAGTGATTATGATTGTGAGATACGATATCACCCAGGGAAGGCTAACGTAGTAGCCGGCGCTCTTAGTAGGAAAGAAAGAGTGAAACCTTCCCATGTGAGAGCTTTGGGAATGGTAATTCAGACAAGCTTGAAATCTCAAATCATTAATGCCCAGGAGAAAGCGTTATGCAAGGAAAATCTTCCAGGCGAAACTTTACATGGTTTGGAAGAAAGATTTGAAACCAAACCTGATGGAGTTCGTTATTTTAAAGACAGGGTCTGGATTCCAAGGGTTAACAACCTGAGAGACATGGTACTAGAGGAGTCCCATCGATCTAAATACTCCATCCACCCTGGAGCAGATAAGATGTACAAGGATCTTAAAAGAGTGCTATTGGTGGCCTGGAATGAAAAAGGATATTGCCTTGTATGTTGGGAAGTGTTTGACATGCTCAATATTCAAAGCTGAACATCAAAAACCATCCGGGTTGTTGCAACAACCTGAAATTCCCCAATGGAAATGGGAGCAAATATCTATGGACTTTGTTACCAAACTTCCTAGAACTGCTAAAGGTCATGACTCAATTTGGGTCATAGTGGATCGACTGACGAAATCTGCACACTTTCTCCCCATTCGAGAAGATTTCAAGATGGAAAAATTGGCCCAAATCTACATCGACAAAATTGTTTCTCTGCATGGTGTACCCTTATCTATCATTTCTGATAGAGATAGTCGTTTTACATCTCGATTTTGGTGGATGTTACAGAGGGCACTAGGAACCAAGATAGATTTGAGCACAGCTTACCACCCTCAGACAGATGGGCAAACAGAGAGAACAATACAAACATTGGAAGACATGCTACGAGCGTGTGTCATTGAGTTCAAAGGAAATTGGGATACTCATTTACCCCTAATTGAGTTTTCCTACAATAACAGTTACCACACGAGTATCCAATGTGCTCCATATGAAGCATTGTATGGACGCAAGTGTCGTTCGCCCTTATGCTGGACAGAAATCAGAGACAGACAGTTGACTAGAGTCGAACTTATCCAGGAAACATCCGACAAGATTGCTATCATCAAGGATAAGCTTAAAGCTGCTAGAGATCGTCAGAAAAGTTATGTGGATAATCGTCGAAAACCATTAGAATTCCAAGTAGGAGACAAGGTACTTTTAAAAGTGTCGCCTTGGAAAGGGCTTGTGCGTTTTGGTAAGAAAGGAAAACTAAGCCCGAGATATGTTGGACCCTTTGAA
This sequence comes from Lactuca sativa, assembly GCF_002870075.4. NCBI lineage: Eukaryota > Viridiplantae > Streptophyta > Magnoliopsida > Asterales > Asteraceae > Lactuca > Lactuca sativa. The sequence continues at coordinate 178,051,129 of NC_056625.2, read as the reverse complement.
ATCCTTGAAAGGATTGGTCTAGTAGCGTATAAACTCCAATTGCCCCAAGAGTTAAGCGCCATTCACGACACATTCCACGTCTCCAACCTTAAGAAATGTCTAGCCGACGAAACATTGATAGTACCCCTGGAGGAAATTAAGATCAATGATAAGCTGAGCTTCGTTGAGGAACCGATAAAAATCCTTGACAGGGAGGTAAAACAACTTAAGCGGAGTAAGATCCCGATTGTGAAAGTTCGATGGAACTCAAAACGCGGGCCGGAGTACACCTGGGAGCGCGAGGACTTCATAAAGGAAAAGTATCCGCAACTTTTCCCTTGCGATGACAAGCGATGACATAGAATGAATTTCGGGAAGAAATTCTTTTTAAGTGGGGGATATTGTGACAACTGCCAATTCAGGTCATTCTTGGACTCATGCATCTTTATAATAACCATTCATGCACAACATGCCATGACCTAGTAGTATAAATTAGGTCAAAAATCTTGCATAAACTAGGATCCAACTAAGGTCTAGGACTAATATACTTGATACTTACAATTCTAGTAAGTTGCTTAGCTACAATAGGAAATGCCAATACTATAATTAGAATAAAGCTTCAAGCTTTGTTATAATTGAAATAGGGTATAAAACTCTAAAAATAAATTAAAACATTCTAATTATACTTCAACATGTTGAATATCAAACAATATTCCAAAAACCCTAAAGAGCCAAAAATCCAAAGTTATAAATTATAAAGCTTAAAAACTTTATAAAATTTGGCTATAAACTTCCTAATATCAAATTTTATTAATCAAATTATGGATTATACCAATGAAGTAGAAATATAAATTACAAGTATTAATCATAAATTATTTGTTGAAAACAAGATTTTTAAATAAATCAAATTGCTTAATAAACATTTTATAAAAATGAATGTTTTTATATAAAATATAGGAGGGAAGTTTATAAAGTTTAAAATTTAGGAGAGAGGAGGCCAAAATGCATGCAAAAACCGGCCATCACCTCTCCCCATGTCCTCTCTCTTCCCCAAAACACAATCATTAAGCTTAAACCCTTACTCCACCTCTTCCCTCTTCACTCTCTCACTTCACTCTCTTCACACACTTCACTCTCTTCTTCCCTCTCTCTAAACTCACGAAAATCCTCTCATTTCTCTGCAAAATTTCGAGATTGTGAAGCCCTTGAAGTGTTCTTACTTCTCTCAAGGTCAAAACCAAGGTAAACAACAACATCTTCTTCCATAGTTTCATGGTTAAACCTCTTTTTCTTCTTAGTCTTCTCTACTTTTCGGATTCTATGCCTTTCCATGGCTAGAAATCTTTATTCTCCCCTTGTGGTCTGTAGATTCTCACCATAACACAATGCATGTGTTAGAGATGGTGAAAATCCGGGATCAAACCCATGCAAGGAGTGGAAAAGATGCACATATGATCATGTGACATCAAAACCTAATATTTCATGTTCTTCTCCATTTCTTTTGTGTTCATGCATGAACAAAAGCATTTAAACCATTTCTAGTACATCTTGGATGCTCATTCATTCCATGCATGTGTTAGAAATCGGGCCTTACCAAAGACATGCATGATGTTCTTGTTGAAATACCCTAATAATGCACACAAGCAAACATGCAATCTGCCAGATTACTTTGTTCGACTTTGAACAGTCATAACTCAGTCATTTCTTAACCAAATCATGATATTCTTTTTGTATTGGTTAGTTCCACGAGTTAAATTTCAAACCCAACTGGTCTCACTGTAAAATATTAAATATCCGATTTTTATCAGATTTTACAAAAAGGTTGCGCATACAGCTCTTTTTCTGTGATCACTATTTTTATCTTGCTTAAACAATGGCCTTAATCCCAACCATAAATCTGAGGAAAAATACCTTAGAAACTTAACATATCTAGTGAATTATGGTTGAAATTTCGTGGCTTAAAACCTCACTGAATGGGCTACACAAATTCATGAACTTCAGCCACATTTACACTTCATGCATTATTGCATGCAACTTTTCTTAAATTGTTTGAAATCATTACCCTCATTTCTCTTCTGAATACATTTTTTTACATTTTTCCTTTTGAAAGCCCTTGCATGCATGAGATAATCTGGAAAATTTCAAGAGCTTTTGTTATTTCTTTGATTTATTAGAATTATTGCTAAAACCAAGGGCATAAATCATATAAAATACTTCCAGAGGTCAATAAATCCTAAATAAATTCATGGATGATCCTTATGGGGAATAATGACCCCTCACCATATTTCAGCAATTTTTGTTACTGTTTCATATGGTTTCTAATTTTCTTTTATTTAGGACATGATAAATTACAAAACCACTTTATAGGATGTGAAAATTGTATCTAACAATTTTCGCATACCTTACCTGTGATGGGTGACTCCAGAAAATAATTTCAAGATTTTCCATCATGTTTTACTATTTTTCCCAATTTTTGGTAATTATAATGGTCTAAAAATGGGAGAAATAGTTCTGATTATCCAAAATTCATGACAATTTACCAAGATATAATATTATAGAGTAGGAGGTTACATAAAAATTTTGAATATTTTTCTCTACTGTAAACTATTTTTCTCTTATTTTCTAAAGTTAATTGCACTAAAATACACTTAAATATACATAAATACCCAAAACCAGTTTATACATTATGAAAACCACTTTTGATATTTTTCCCAGGATATTTATACTGTAAATGATGTTACAAAAATTTATGGTGATTTATTTTAACTGTTTAATATTATTTCTTTAATTAATGACTATTTAAAGGAATAAAGCAAGGAAAAATAGAAATACCCACTGAAAAATATCTTTTATATTTTTCCCAGCCTATTTATGTATAATAACAATTAAATAAAAAGTTTGGGTAATTTTGGAAACTGTTTTCTATTTATTTCAATTTTTATTGAAATAAATGCTCAAAAATCATAAAATATAATTAAACAGCTTGGAAATCCATTGTTATAATTTTCCCGGCTTAGTATTGTGTAATAACAGTTAAATAAAAAGTTTGAGAATTTTTATCCCTCGAATGCTATTTTCGTGAATTTATGTTGTAATAAGGACTTAAAAATTTGGAAAGTTTATATTCCAAGGTTGTAATTAATCGCCCGATATATAGAATTTCATTACTTCAGAAAAAGTGTAACTAATTGATATAAAATCCAATACTAAAACATAAATTGGCATTTCCCTATGTGTAGAGTTTAGTATATTAGCATTAGATATCGACATGGAAACTCACTAGTGCGTGTGTTTGATGTCGTAGGATCCCGGTAGTAAGACGTTGGTGCATCCCGAAGTACCGCTTGTGTCTACACAAAACATCGTGAGTATTCACGCACTCCCCTATTTTCGGTTTTTATGTTTTGGGGTGGAAAAGCATGTCCAGAAAAGCTACTGTTTGCATGTTGTATTTAAATTGAATTGTATCAAACATGATTGCTATTGTATTGCTATGTATCTTTATGTATGTTTATGCAACACGGAACATGAGAACTTATCGTACTAAGGCCCTTCCCTTATCTCTAACCATTAACTCTTTGAGCCAATGGTCGTTATGGATAGCGCTATTAGGAATTGACAACTCCTCACTCGCCCGAATCGCTGGAGTGCATGATACCATATTCATCTATGGAAAGATAAGCATAGATCTCGATAGGGCTTCAGTCATAGGTTTGGTTGAGACTCATTGTTTGCTCATACACATACAAACTCGTTTCTCGTTATAGCAATAAACTTGTATTCATTAATAGCAATCAACTTGTTTATCATTGAAGCAATGTACTTGTATTTACGAAAAGCCTTATTGTACGCTCGATTTTTATAAACTTGTGATACTCACCAACTATTTTCATAGTTGACGCTCGTTTTACATGCTTTTTCAGGAAGTAATTAGTAAGTGGATGTAAAGATTCATCATTATAGAGCATGTTGCATCGTGTTGAAGCTATTATGAAGCTATATTTTGAACAATGTTATTTTGAAAAACTTGTATTTTGTTTCTTTTGAAGCTATGGGTTGTAAACTTTTAAATACTGCTATGGTGATGTATCTTTATCTTTTGCATTGAAACCGTTATCGCTGTCATACCTTGCGTTTCCGCTTTAGCGGGGTGTGACAGTTGCGAAAAAAATGAAGTTTTGAGGGGCTGAAATCTAAAACTTAACAAACTATGAGTCTAAAACGTAAATAAACCATTTTAGGGGATGAAAATGAATTTATTACCAAATTGGACTAAAAATGCAAGGTTTTTGATTTTGGGGTCAAAATTGTAAAACTTACGGAAATTGGGCTAAAAATGTAAACTTTTTACAAATAAAGGCTGGAAATGACAAATGCAATAGTTTTGGACTAAAATTACTATTCAAATAAAGTTTGGGTGGAAAATGTCAAGAAAAATGGTTTAGGGACCAAAAATGTCAATTTTCATAAAAAGGGACTGAAAGTGCCATTTTTAAAGAAAAAGGGCCAAAATGGTCAATCTAAATGTTTTTGGGCCAAATAAACAATTATGAATGTTTGGGTTAAAAATATCAAGCTTCTAACGCATGATTATATATATATATATATATATATATATATATATATATATATATATATATATATATATATATATATATATATATATATATATATAACTAAAGCTTCGTTATAATTCAAATGTTAAGATATTCTCTTAAAGCATCGTGAATAAACATTTAGCCTACAACAAATACCAGCAATACGAACTTAAACTCGATAAAACATAAGCGATTTAATGGTTGGGCCCAAATACCTTTTATTCGTGCTATTGGGCCTTTGTGGCCCAATATAATGATTATTGGGCCGAATGTAATTACACATGTTTATTGGGCCTAAGGTGACCCAATTACATGCCTAATGGACCCTCAATGGCCTTTACATGCTATTGGGCCGTAGTGGCCCATTTGCATTGCTAGTAAGGTCCAAATCAATCATATGCGTGATGGGCCTACGTGTCCGTCGCATACTTGACAGCCTATAATAACATACGTGATTAGTGGGCCCCCGTAGTCCTCTTCTCGCTGTCTGTTAGGCTTACCTTTTATTTAATTAAACATAAATCAGGTCGTTAAACTAGGTTATTCAATTTCATTTGAATTTAGTGAGTAATTGTCACACCCCCAAACCAAAACAGCGGAAACGTTCGGGGGTGGAGGACGTCATTTGTAGTATCACAACAGTTGTATCATAGTAACCATATTAAATACAACTAAACATTGAATACATATATGAAAAAGGTTTTACATTAACTTAATACATAGTTTTTGTTCTTATCAAAAGTAAAATGGAAAGACACGATTCTAATGTGCCGACTTCTCCAAAAGCCTGGAAGTACCTGTCTATTGAATCCCTGAGAATACAAGCAGTTTTGAAAGAATATCAGCATAAAGCTGGTGAGTTCATAAGCATTTAGTTTCTGGTGGAAAATGTTTCTTTAATCCTTTTTGAAAAGTGCTTTATTTTTCTCCAGAAAACCTTACATTTTCATATATGTTAAAGGTTAGGTAAAAACGATTTCTGCTAGTTATTCCTGCAAGTACTTAGTATATACATAGTCATATACAATCCAAATCGAACAAACAGTCCTGCCCCAAGCCTACAACCAAACAAGGAACAGGAAAAGAGGCAGAGACCACACATTCCATTGGTTGTCAAATTCTCATGTATATAACCCCGAAGTATGCGCTAAGTACTTACAGCGTTAACTAGTATTGATCTTTTGATATCAGTTGCTATTTCTCCTCAAGAAAATCCAATATTTTCTTATGAAAAGTATGATTATCCAATTCCTTCTATAACTTCTCGGTTCATACTAGTTATGTATAAACCAATATCGGTTAGACTATTGACTGTGTAGATCTGCCCTAAACCCACAACCAAACAAGGAACATGGAATGAGGCGGAAACCACACATTCCACAGTCTATCGGATATTCTTCATACATAACCTGAAAGCATAAACTAAGGAGTCATGGAATTATTCGAAAGCTCTTTAGCTTCATGTAAAGGCAAGTATATGAAAGACCGAGTTATCCCGAAAGAATCCCATATTTTCCCTAAAAGAAGGTGGTTGGTTATCCGTTCTAAAATCAAGTGTACAAGTATATACCATACTTATATTGTGAATCAAAGTTTCCTTGAAAAACCCTGATAACTATCAGTGAAACATATTAGCCTTATAATATAAATGTTGGATTAGTGTCTAAGTCCATAACTATTTTGGTATGTACTTGACCCGATGGTGCATGGTTCTTTTGGGTTGCCTTCACCTTAAGCAACTTGATTGGAGAAATAAATAAAGAGAGAGAGGTTATTATGATTTATTAATATGTTATAAGAATAATATATTAAAGGAGAAATCATATTTGTTTAATTAATATTGGTCAATAATTAATTAAGAATTAATTTTGTGATCAAGTGTAATTAATTAAACTAGAGGGGCTGAATTGTAATTATGTGATAGTTACAAAATAAGGTAAGGATTATCTTATATGTAGGGTGAACGAATTTAAGGAGATAATGCCTTAGAATTCGACTAGGATAAGGGTTTCTAAGACTTATCTTATGGTTGCTTGGTGGACAAGCAACTAGATAAGGATAAGGACTAAAACAATAATCTTTACACCTATATAAACCCCCTAAGGCTCATGAATTCGTCTAAGCCTTTCCAAGAGGTCCTAAGGAAGAATTCCTACCTCTCTCCTCTCTCTTTATACCTTCTCCACTTGCTTATGGTGTTTGTAAGCTATTAGAGGAGTGACACTTGTGACTCTCATCCTTCCAAAGTCAATACAAGGAGACTTGGGATTGTTATTGCTACATAACAATCAAGGTAACATTATAAACCTATTCTCATGTTAATATGATTATTTGAATGCTAGAATTAGGGTTTATAGTCTTGGATAACATGCATGTACAATAGAGAAACCTAGATCCAAACTTTAGGGTTTGTATGAGCACATAGGATGTCTTATGACCAAAACCCATCAGTGGTATCAGAGCTATGATTGGTTTCTATTGTATTGATGCTTGATGTAACTGAAAACGTGTTTTGGCCTCACTGTTCGACCTGACTCGGCGAGTCACTCTTGGACTCGGCGAGTCAACCCTACTCGGCGAGTTCCAAAGGGTGACTCGGCGAGTCGGTGCATCAGACAGAGGTATATCCGGGATTTCTTGCTGTTTTTGCTTATGGATAGTTACCTTATCATGTTAGATCAATATTAATCCGATTATATTGATATATTTGACTATATTCTTGATCTAATTGAAGATATTTATCAATTAATAAGATAATTGTTTCCTTATAAGACAATTGATTAATTATTTGAAGTAAATTGATAAATTGTTTTGCAAGAAATCATTAAATAAATCAAATATGGATAATTATGTGATTAAATGTTAATTTGAAATTATTTGTTATTTGATCCTTGTTGTTATGAAAAGTTTCATATTTCCCCTTTAGGTTTTATAGTTTAAATTTGAACCCAAAAAGTTTTGCTGTTTGGAAATTTAAATAGTTGAAACCCTAATGTTTTGAAATAGGTTTCAAAACTTGCCCTCAAGTTTTGGAATTTAAATTTTGATTAAATAGTTTAATTTTGATGCATATTTAAATTCTAAACCCTAATGTGTTGAAATGTTTCAAAACTTGCCCTCAAGTTTTGGAATTTAAAAGTTGATTAAAAAGTTTAATTAGGAATGTTAAATTCTAAAACTCTAGTATAGTTTTGAAAAAGTTCAAATCACACCCTTATGGTTTTATTAATTAATCAAGGTGTATAATTAAAAGAAATTTAATAAATCCATAAAAGTTTAGGTTTACAATTTAATTGAATTAAAATTATAATTGTTAAATTAGACCACCTAGTATTTTGAAAGTATAAAATACACCCTATACTATATATATAACATTAAAAGTCTAACATTATATATATGTATGAGTAAAATTCAGTCTTACCGTTAGTAGGCCTCATTCACGAAGCTAGTCTATAAGGGGTGTTTAAGGAAATTGCCTATAAAATGGCGATTGAATGGGTATCCACTCTTACCCACCGCACTCTTGACTAGTGGAGGGTCGTTAGCCGAACGGGTAGGATAGGACAAAACCTTCCATTATAAGTATAATGAATTATTAAAGTAACTAAATGTTTTCATAAAATTCCCAATCTTAGTTACTTAGGCAAAATTGAATTGATGCAATTCCATGAAATTACACTTTGTGCCCTTGCGAAGACGTTAGTGGAGCGTGTGTGGTTTACCGGCACACTAAATGGTTCTAAGCAAAGGTAGCAAAGGGTGACTCAATGTTTGTCATAGTTCGGTGGAGCGTGTGTGTTTTACCGGCACATCGAATAGGTGACTGTAACATGTGAGGGCACCATGTAGTTTGCATGGTTATTCATACCCGCTTTATGATCCTCGGCATCCCAGTCACAAACTAGAGGGGCATATCGAGATTTAAACATGCCATTGAAAGTTCAATGAATCTCAAAGGATCTAGGAGTTTTCATAGATTTAAAACTTAAATTTCTTTTTCGTTTTTCGTGGTGGAAATTAGTGAATTGTCATTCACTTACCTTCAAATGTTCTGCAATTAGGGTTACGGCATCCCTCTCCCGAGTTGTAGAATATTGTGTTGGGTCCTAGCCTTAGTATTTCATTTGGGTGATTTACTAAGGACTCAATCAATCAACTAACTTGAATTCGTTTTTCTCCCGTTTTGTAGATGTCAAAGTTTGACAACTATGGTCTTCTCAAATCCCGTGGAACAGACATTCCACGTGAAGATGATATTCCACGATTCGATCGAGGAACAAGAGATCATGCTTCACTTCCTCCTCCTCCTCAAATTATTCTCCCTAACCCACAAGTTCAAAGGCTTGAAAAGTTCAAGATCACTCAAGCCCTTTTGGCATGTAAACATAAAGAAGGAAAGTCCATGTGTGCACACGTCCTAGAGATGAAGTCACACATTGATAGGTTAAGAATATTGGTATCCGTTGTCTGTGAGGAAATGGCTGTTGATTGGGTTCTTCAGTCACTTCCCAACTCATATAGTGAGTTCGTAAGAGAGTACTATATGATGAACCGGAACGTGACCCTTATAGATCTCACCTATATGCTTATTGCTGCTGAATCAGCAATGGTTTGGCGCAATAGAAAAGCAAAGTTGATTGGTGAATCTACCTTCAAGACCTATATGGATATAGACAATGGCAACGAAAGACATGCTATGATCGAAAAGTTTGATCATAAGAGAAAGGCAATGTCTGAAGTGGTTCTATGTGCTGTTCCAAAAGAGTCGATTTGCTTTTATTGCCAAGAGAAGGGGCATTGGAGACGAAACTGCCCTATTTACCTAAGAGATCTAAAAGATGGGAGAGTTGAAACGTATGGCTCTGCTTTAGGTAAAATCCATTGACTAACTCTTTTAAGCTTCTATTCTAGATTCTTAATACATAATGTGATAAGATTACAATTGATGTTTTGTAGATCGAAGAAAAGAAAGGAAGCTTAAGGGAAGAAGTGAGCAAAATCTACCGTGAAGGAATGGATTTCGATCGCATTTCTCGAAGATAAGATTCTTGAGCTACCACTTAGAGTTAGAATTAGATTGCTAAGAAAGATGTATTAGCATAAGTTTTTCAATGAGTTGCATTGTAAGGACAAATTTTTCCGCAATAAAATAAATTTTGACTTTAAATTTTATTTATTTATCCTTACAATGGCGTGTATGAAAAAATTGATGTTAAAATGTTTCTATTATTAGCAATAATGGATTTGGTTCTTATTATGTTATTTATGGAAAGTCGAGAATTTACCAAATAGGGAGAGTTTCTCATCGCCCAAGTTTCAATTGGACAGAAACTTGGAATCATGCAACTTGGTTGCACGATGAATGAGAAATTTCATATTTGGAAATTAGACTAATTCGTTGACAAAGTGTCAAGTGAAGGACTAGGAAATCGAGTACACAAAGTTGTGTGTTGATCAAAGTCCACAATAAGAGTAACGAGATATTCGTCATGATTTACTAAAGGTTTAGTAAATATGATTATACTTATAAGATTAAGTGTAATCTTGAATTGATTGAAAAAGTTTAAATCAATAGTAGAACGAATAACAAGAATCAAGTAGGCAGAGAGATAAAAGTTTCTCCATTCTAAGAAGAAAGGAGAGTACCTTTTGTGCTTTATGATAGGTCTTAATGATTAAGAACCATATCTCAATTGATCCTCTAAGTCGGTCTTAGTACAATTGTATGTCTAAGAAGAGGACTCAAGAATTGAAGAAATGGTTAAATCAAAAAGGCAATCATACTTTGTTCCAAAACAAGTCTTAAAGTTAAGATTGTGACACTGAGTGAAAAAGTATTAAAGGTTTATAACATTCATAAAATGTGGAAAGTTGTGATGTCTTGAATAAGACAAAGACCAACTAGTACCAATTTATGAAGCGTTTTGATAAAAGCTACACTAACTCTTGAATATTTGTTTGTCAAGAAATGGTTAATGACAAGAGAATCTTATATGTCAAGGAGTCAGTGGGAGTCTTAATGGTCTTGAAAAGTTTCAAGAACAAATCAAATAAACCTTATCGATCATCACTAGCACACGAGTTGAGGTTTACAACCTATCGTGTTGACATTATTTTGTTTTTGTGCTGTTCAAATTGAGTTAATTATGCATATCAGTCCTATGAGTTCTCATTTGAGTGCATAAGAGGCAAGGACCTTGATCAATGGAAAGTACATTGATAGGAAAAGGTGAGTTGCTTAACTACTTGGAAGACATGGTGGGCAGCTGTGCTACCATAAAGCAAGAAATCAAGATTAAGAAAGTTCGGTCCATATGAGTTTGAATTTGTTGTAAACTTTGGTTTCAACAAATTCACATGGATAGGAACACATACACTGTTTAAAATCTAAGTGTCATAAGATTTCCTCCTTCATGAAAATGATTGTGAGGAAATGCTTTCACTAAGAAATATTTTAAGAAGATAGTGATTGAAAATTGCCTTCTCAAATTCGATTATGGTTACGGTATCCCTTTCCATTATTTGAGTTGTGAGGTTTGGCAATTAGTCTTAATTGTTTAGACACACATATGAACTATCAAAGGCAAAGGTGTATAAGTTAAAGAAGCCTTGATAAAAGATTATCAAAGCATTAAGTATTAGAAACATGAACTTAAAAATTCAATAAGTATTGATTTTTGAAAGTCAAGATGTTTATGAATACATGTCGAAGCTAGTGGGAGCATAAGTGTTATGGTTTTTATAATAATCATCATGATAGTGGGAGCATAAATGTTATGATTGTATGATTATTAAGGCGCGTATTGCAAGTTGGCAATATTAATTATAGAAAACAAGAGTTATACCTTGCAAAGTAGTAAGGGTTGTAAGGTTGTTTTGCTATAATTAACGGAGAGAATATTATGCTTCATTTCAAATCTAAAGTATTAGGTTGAGAAATGTTAATAAATTTAGTCAAAGGTACATAGTGTGTTCTTAAAATTTCGATTATGATTACGGCATTCCTCTTCACAATGCGAATTTTGAGAACATAGCAAATAAAACATTATGCGTCGTGTCCCATACGCTTCGGGTATAGGATCGATTGCAAATGCTTTAATGTTTGACCATTCTAAAATTTTCCGAATGTCTAGCGCATTTAGAGGGAAAAAGGACTAGAATTGGTTTTGACTAAAATGATTAAACAACTATCAAAGGACAATCCAAAGTTCGACGAGGATTGGTCGCTTGTGAGTAGTTGGAAGCATGGTATTGGATGGACCATATCGACATCATTACGAATAGCTAAGATTCTATTAAGAATGAGTTGTCATATGGAAAATATGGAAGCGTGTCCATATTATGAAGTAAATATTGAAAATCTATGTCTAGATTAGAAACTATTATGCAAAAGGATGTTCAAAGGAATGTACTTTGAGAGAGAGACATCATATCTAAGGAATTGTCTTGTAACAATCTCCAATAGAGGACTTTGTAATATCATTGGCAATAGTCTTTGTGAATTTGGTGCAGTGACATTACGAAAGGATCGTTGCATAAAGTGTTAGAATCTGGCATATTCTATAAGTAGCAAAAATTGATTTTCTTACACTTATGAAAAAGGATTTGGAGTTGTAAAATGAGAATGATTGGAAATGTGTTCAATTTGTCTATTTCACAAAAGTAAGAACCATAGGTAAACATTGTGTGCATGCTAGGAGCATGGGACAAGTGTAGTAATTCAAGTAAGAAGTTGATCAACCGAAACGACAAATAATGAGTAATTGATATGGTGATAAATAAAAGGCGTTTTATTTATACTCAAAGGTTTAAGGCCATATGGGATTAGTATTATTCTTGTGTTTCACATTTGCATGTTTTGACTTCCAGAATAATTGAGTTTATTAAGATTGATCGAATTATTCAAACGGGCCACAGTTGTTCATATGTTGGAAGTAGATATGAATGAAGACTGTCGTGAATTGGTGTGTGGATTGTCTAAAGAGCATTAGACATAAGCAAATATTTGCTGCAACGTTCATGAGTGCTTATGAATATGATTTGAGCATTGGATTAAACCCACGCTCACTTGGATCACTCCATGAATTGTATTACGAGTGATTGGTGAGACGATAACATCTTATATTCTTGAAACCGAGATGTGTGAGTTGTATCTTGCAAATCGGTTGCACATTGATAATATGTAAACGCACTAGTAACTTGGTGTTATAAAACATATTGTTGTGTGTGATTCGGTGAGTGAGTGCAAGCAAGCATTGTATCAAAGTTTATCCATTCCTTTTATTCAAAGTAGGATAAAGGCGATATCTTTGGGCCCCTCGATGGTTTAATGATGATAAACGTAAATGCTCGGTCGGGCTAGGGCTAATTTGATTTGTTCAATTGGTCAGTCGTCATAAATCAGAAATCGAGAAGTAGTACAAAGAGAATGATTTGAAATCATATCTCATATGATATCTAGAATGGAGGAATATATGATCCCTTATCTAAGGACACGCGTATCTGATAGGATCAGAGTTGACAGCGGCTTTGGAAAGCTACGATTGCAGATCAGGATCTAAAGTCATACGATGAGTAGTTATTAGACTTATCCAAGTGGGAGACTCTTGGATTAGTGTCTAAGTCCATAACTATTTTGGTATGTACTTTACCCGATGGTGCATGGTCCTTTTGGGTTGCCTTCACCTAAGCAACTTGATTGGAGAAATAAATAAAGAGAGAGAGGTTATTATGATTTATTAATATGTTATAAGAATAATATATTAAAGGAGAAATCATATTTGTTTAATTAATATTGGTCAATAATTAATTAAGAATTAATTTTGTGATCAAGTGTAATTAATTAAACTAGAGGGACTGAATTGTAATTATGTGATAGTTACAAAATAAGGTAAGGATTATCTTATATATAGGGTGAACGAATTTAAGGAGATAATGCCTTAGAATTCGACTAGGATAAGGGTTTCTAAGACTTATCTTATGGTTGCTTGGTGGACAAGCAACTAGATAAGGATAAGGACTAAAACCCTAATCTTTACACCTATATATGTGACAACCCGAAATTTCCATTGTACGAACATTATCTATTCAATAGAAGCTAGTTCAATTTCAGTGATTTTCAAGCTTTTCCGAGCAAGTTTGTGTACATTAGGGTTTATGTTTTAGATGATATCAGGAGAGTGGATGCTCCTGGTTTTGTGAAAATTGGGCATTCCAAGTTTCATACTGTTACAGTCCAACGTCAGCAATAAAAATATTTTCTGCCAAAATATTCCAGGACTATAAATAGTTTTCTGAATTAAATTAATTCATTATTCACAATTCCAAATAGAGAAAAGCCATATTCTCTCTGACGGATCTTCGGGTTTTCATCCCAGATTGTGAGTCTACTTTTCTATATGTGTTTCAATACTTGTTTGATGCTTATTAACATCAATAACATGTTAGATTACAAGATCCGGGAGTTTACCGCCCAAGAACGTTCTTGGGGAGTAAACTCCAAAATGGAACTTTAATGCTTTCTAGACCCATTCCTATGTTAGAGGACTTATCAAGGACATTGTGTATGATCTTTATAGGCTAGAAATCATCCAAGAAACACAAGTTCTTGGAGTTTACGGCCAAGGAACTACCTTGGGCCGTAAACCCCTTTTAAAGGGCAATTAGTGCCCTAAAACTTCCCCAAATGCTTAAGGACTTAAACCCTCAATTACTTGTGCTTATTTAAGGCATCTAAACCCATAAAAATCATAAGTTTGTAGGAGTTTACGGCCAAGAACTCCTCTTGGGCCGTAAACCCCTTTTTGAAGGGTAAAAATCATTCCAAGCACACCTTAAGCCTTTAGACAATTTTCCTTGAACCCTTGGGACTAGAATGGAGAGTAGAACACATAGAAATCACTCCTTGAAAGGAGTTTACGGCCAAGGAACATGTCTTGGGCCGTAAACTCCAAGTGAAGGCACCAAAGTGTGCCTCTTGTCCCCATTAGCCTTAGATAAATTCATGGAAGCCATCCTTGATGTTTAAGTGCCTCAAAACAATTAAAATCCAAGAGTTTACGGCCGTAAACTCTAGGGTGAATGACTTTAGGCCGTAAACTACCATATGGAGTGTTCTAGAGCCTTAAACTACTTCATGTGTTATTCCAATAAAGCTAGGAGTATTCTAGGATCAAGATAGCACCACAAAACACCCAAAACCACCATTTGAGGAGTTCACGGCCATAAACCCATGAGTTTACGGCCGTAAACTCCAAGGTGTGGGGTTGTTGGATGGTGAACTCCTATACAAGGCCATTTGATGTTTCAAACCCTTTTGCCTTGTCCCGTAGCAACTTAGATGCAACCATTTGAACCTTAAACACTCATAAAAGTGTTTAAATGTTTTCTAAGTGTCTTAACTTATTTATTTAAGTTATTATTTGTCTAATTAGTTATATATATGTGTATTATATGATAACTAGGCTCGTGCGTGTAAACAAGTCTCCGTTTGCCACCTAGCACGGTATCCGACACTGCAATTCAAACGACTCACCACAAGTGAGTTCATACCCCCTTGAATCAACCTTTGAAATGATTTTAAGTGTTTTAAATACTTTATGGGGGGAATACAAGTCAAATACTTATAGTTATTACTTCAATCACATGTGATTGCATTTAATCACATGTGATTAATAACTAGGGAAAACAACGATTTTTACCACTATTCAAACTGTTTATCAAACTACTTTACTTTGAAATGTTTTACAAACTCTTTTACTATCCAAACTTATTTATAGATTGTGATTTAAACAAATGCTTCTTATACTTAAACTGTTTTATTAACTTATGCCTTCAAATTGTTTTATAGATCGACATCAAGTCGATCTCCTCTTGAAATCATATTTATGCTTCAAATGTTTTATGAAAACTTATTTATGCTTTATATATATTCAATTGCATGCCCATATATGTATAGATGTATAAATAATGTTTAAAGGACTTAGGAAGGCCATCCGCCCTATTTCCTTTTCGCGCCTTGAGATGTGGTCTGGTGGGATTTCGGGTGACCATCCGAAGGTCGTTTCAATATTACTTATATATCATATATACATATATAGACATAAAAGTACTTCCATATTCATTCTTATCAGTACATCATTAGTTAGTTACCATCGGGGTAACACAGGATCAGTACATATACAGATATACTAGAAACAATACATATACAGATATACGAGAAACAATACATATACAGATATACTAGAAACAATACATATACAGATATACGAGAAACAATACATATACAGATATACTAGAAACAATACATATACAAATATACTAGAAACAATACATATACAGATATACGAGAAACAATACATATACAGATATACGAGAAACAATACATATACATAAATACATAATAATTGTGATCCACTGTGTCGGAGCATGCCTTAAATGTCATGACCCGAGTTGTAGCCAGAATTCTCTTGGAGGGAGAGCGTGAGTTTGCGTATAGATCTATACTGGATTGACTATCCTACACCTTGCTGCTAGCTACAGCCGGACCTGCAGGTCTGCGGGTGCCAAACGTCATTTCTTTTATTACGACCATTCATTATGTCGTTGTTACCAGTCGATAGCATGGTGCAATTTATCACATTATGCCTTAATATAAATCCGGTTTAAGGTAGTAGTATTTAGTGCAGCAGTAGTCTTATTATACAAAGCTACAGTACTACAATGATTTACCCATTACATATTTTAGTGATAACCTCACTTAAGCATTAATGTACAAACTATATTTTAACAAATGATAGTTATATTTGGGTAATCACACACTTTTACAAATGAAAAGTTTACAAAACAGTCTAGCCTTGGTAGAAGGTTACTTTTATAGAAAATATAGGATTTTCTGAGTGATTCAAACTTTTACAAACACTTTCAAACATTTACTTACATTTTTACAACTTATACATTGAGACAGGTTCAAACGTTTTTGACAAGAAACATTGACACTAAAATACTTATGAACTCACCAGCTTAATGCTGATAAACTCTTTCAAAATAACTTGTATTCTCAGGTCATCAGTAGACAGGTACCGAGGCCAGCTTTTGAGAAGATGGAGTGCATTCAAGACTCATCTCATATTATTTTGGTTATACATTATTTTTGGTGTCTATAACTGTACAGAACACACTTGTATTAAAATTATATATTTAATGCAATGGATGATGTTGTTTGCTTATTTACATTTACTGTGTTGTGATACTATACATGACGTCCTCCGCCCCAGAACGTTTCCGCCGTTCTTGGTTTTGGGGTGTGACAATATAAACCCCCTAAGGCTCATGAATTCGTCTAAGCCTTTCCAAGAGGTCCTAAGGACGAATTCCTACCTCTCTCCTCTGTCTTTATACCTTCTCCACTTGCTTATGGTGTTTGTAAGCCATTAGAGGAGTGACACTTGTGACTTTCAGCCTTCCAAAGTCAATACAAGGAGATTTGGGATTGTTATTGCTACATAACAATCAAGGTAACATTATAAACCTATTCTCATGTTAATATGATTATTTGAATGCTAGAATTAGGGTTTATAGTCTTGGATAACATGCATGTACAGTAGAGAAACCTAGATCCAAGCTTTAGGGTTTGTATGAGCACATAGGATGTCTTATGACCAAAACCCATCAATAAATAAAACTAATAAAAGCGTGGTGAACTAAATCCTAAAGGTATTATTATTATTACCTTTTAGTAATCAAAACGGTTATTACTTTGAGTTTAGTTCACTTGGTTCATTATTACTAAAGTAAATCTTTGCTAATCAAGTTGTGAGTGTCATAACCATACATAAACTTGATACGTCACAAATCAGGGGCCAATATCCTTTATGACTTTGTCACTTGTAGACCTATCGGTCCCACTGTAGCTAGCAGCAAGGTGCGGGATAGTCTATCACGTATAGATCTATACACAACAGTCACGCTCTCCCTCCAGGAGATTCTGGTTACAAGTGGTAGTCCTACACTCTCGGTTCCCGGTGAGAGTGTTAATAAGGACGTGTCTCAAACTTAAACTAACAAATTTACAAGTAATAATATTGAAAATCTTGTTTATGAGTTGCATGAATCCTTTATAAAATAATACATTTGACTAAAAGATTTACAAGTCAATTACCCTTGTTTTGAAAACTGTTTCTATGAGTTGATTTCTTAGTCGGTTGGTAAAACTTTTTACGTGTTAAAAGCATATTGAATATATATAATTCACTTATCAAAATATATTACTTTGAACACAATTTTCCTTGTGTTTTTGCTTGTATTCCCCCCTGAAAACATGAAAAACTCGGAAAAGCGTAGGGGTATGAACTCACCTGAGTGAGTAATTTGAATGAAGGATCGATCTAGGAAACTAGGTATCGAATGGAGTCTTGAGCACAAACGAATCCTAGTTAACATGTAATTACACATATATGAATATACTTAGGGTATACAACCACTATTATATATAGGGACACATCTTAGGGACACAAAAACACTTAGAAATAAGTGTTACAAACACCTATGGAGGTCCCCAATGAGTGTATGCCCTAGATTTGAGTGTAAGGTCACAAAACATGGAGTTTAATGTGTGTGCGGCCAGGGTGTGCGGTTAGCCATGTGTGCGGCCGCAAACTCCCCCAAAAGTGTACCAAAATCGAGTTTCTAATCCATGGGTATGATCCAGGGAAGGTGCTTTGGCCGATGTTAAGTTGGGATGCATGTTTAAGACCATAATAGAAGTCAAAAAGAGTGTGTGCGGCCACACAGCGTGTGCGGTCGTACAATCTGGAAGAACACGTGAAAGTGATGATGCTATGGCCTAAATCAATGGAAGATGTTTGCTAAGGCATTGTATCAAGGATCTTAGGAAGCAACACTTACTTGTTGGATGATTGAGGGGAAAACTTGATGAATCTTGAGAGAAAAACATGTTCCAACTTGTAGGAGTGGGAAAAGGTTCAAAGTCAGCAAAGTACTATATATATAGGTGTGGGTGTGCGGTCAGGAAAGTGTGAGGATGGGTGTGCGGATCGGTGTGCGGCTAGTTGTGTGTGCGGACGCACACACCTTCTGTTGGTGTGTTTGGCTCTTTTTCAAGGTGTTACACACACAAGCCATTCCTAAGACCCATACCTAGGTTATACTAGGCCTAAAGCACCCAAATAGAGCAAAACTCGCACCAAAAGTTCACAAAACGATTATAACTTTAATAGAAAGGATGTAGGTTCAAGTTAGAAACTTCGGGTTGTCACATCATCCCCCCGTTAGAGGGAATTTCATCCCGAAATTAGAGTTTAAGCAACTAATTTATTTCAAATAACTAAGTGAAGAAATAAGGATATTTAAGTTTCATATGATCCTCGCACTCCCAAGAGAATTTGGGTCCTCGCTTGGCATTCCAGCGAATTTTCACTATCGGGATACGGCTTTGCTCCGTTCGTTTGATTTCTCAATCCATAACTTCTATAGGTTCTTCCACGAAGTTTAGGCTCTCGTCTAGCTCAGAGCAGTCCTTTTCTTGAAGTTCATGATAGGAATCATACCTGGTCCATCTATCATTGTCTCGTGTACACAAGTCGTATATAATTAAGATTGTTAGGACAATCGGATGGGTGACTCTGCCCCAGGTCCACAACCAGACAAGGAATAGGAGATAGGGAGGAAATAGACATCCTAAGTCCGTAGAGTCTGAATTATATACCACCCTCGCATGTACATTTATCATTGATAGATTAACCGTATTCGTCCCCAGCCTCTGTGCTTGAATGTGGCTTGCTGCGCGAGTGGCGTTTCCAAAATGGCCTGCTAAGGGTACTTAAGGGAGGTTATAGGTAGATACTTTACTCCTCGCATGAGTATTTTGGGGTTTGGAGTGAATAAGATTTCGAAGTTCGCATCTAGTTTGTCGTTATGGGTGACGAGAGTTTTGTTATTCGGTTGGTGTAAGGCAAGGGTCTTCTTGGTGACACGTGGATTCGATATGACGCGGACTCAGCTAGAATAGATGGGATGATATTGTAGGGTCGCATGTTAAGTTAGTTCGGAGGGAGTATCTCGTTATGGCGTCGGTGTATCTGTGTGTGAACATTTATAGTGCTTTCTGTGTTGACCTTTCTATTACTACAGTGAATATTTAGTACTAAATTAATTGTACTAACCGAGTAATTGTTCCAGTGAATGATACTTGATATTATAATCCCTATCAGGTTCCTCTATAATGGCTTGTGATGAGTTTAATACATACTCGAAGATCGATTAGATCTATGAAACAAGTTAAAGAAACAACTTAGATAATCAATTAAGAACAAGTAAATGGATCGAAAGGTTTCGAATGATTTGATAAACAATCCTCAGAAGAGCTCGATGAAGAACATCAACTGTAGAGGATTTTAGGGTTTACAAATAATCAATGAAAGTGACCACCGTTACTATACGCATACATGCATGCATATATTTATAATACAACCCTAACGGTTTTCCTAACAAAAAGAAGTCTATTCTAGATAAACACGGATTGACAAGCCTAATCTGGCTGTAAAACATAAGGGCCCAAGACGCAACACAATAATCTTCAACAATCTCCCCCTTTGCGTCTTTGGCACAGAGCCTTCATTCCCTTTTGACAGCAGAAGGCTTTTTCACCGTCTCAAAAATCCTCGGTATAATAGCCAGAATGTGATGCCTGAAGGTAATATACCATCGAAGTATATCAGTGAAGTTCTTCTTGTCTGTTGTGGAGTTCTGCTTGCATCGGTGAATGATGTTTATGATATGCTCCAGACAGTCTGTTGAAAACAGATGCTTGTCTACCAGAGCAAACAGAAACTTGTGCTTGTCGCCTCTTGTGAACATGACTGTCAGATTTGAAGAATCAATTTGGCCTAACTTCATTTTGTGTACGTCTCCTGTCTTGGAAGTAGGCTTGACGGTCGGTTTCTTGTTCATTATTTTTGCTATTTCCTGATCCATAGTGGCGAGCTCATGGATATAGGAAGCCAACATTCTTTTGAGATGTTTCAGAATCGGTTCATACTCTCTTTGATTAGAAAGAAGAATGTTGTATAGCAGAATCCAATCATGAGGATTCAGACTGGGAAGATCTGCCAGAGAAATAAAATGTTCTGTGTTGGCCGTTCCTCTGTTGATTTTGAAGTTAACATTCACAAATTTCCCAGCCTGTGTTGGTTTCAGTACCTTGACTTTGATTATCTTCTGTGCACTCCATGTCAAGTACTGTGGTTGACCATACTTCAGATCAAAATCTATTAATTCTCTGTCAACCTTCAAGTTTGGATGAGGGACATCAGCAGTGACATCGAAGCAATGAAATGTAAAAGCTTTTCGAGTGATTGGCATGTCAAACTGCGAGTCTTTGGTATTTTCACACTCAAAGGATGCAATTGGTTCCAACCAATATACGGAGGGAAACTCAATCGCTTGATTGATGAGTGTGTCTCTGTCCCATTCTGGGAACAGAGTCTTCTTAGCTTGTAAAGCATCCTCATCCTCCTTGAGTCTTCTTTCTCTGGCCTCTGCCTCTCGAGCTATTTTCATTGTTTCATCCAGCTCTTTGTCCCTTTTCTTTCGTTGAAGAGCTTCAGCAATAGTTTCATCGGTTTCTGACTCGCTCTCAACAAGAAATTGTTTACCAGATCCCGAAGCTAAATTAACCTTCGGTTCTGTCTTTGGAATACACTCTTCTCCCCCTTGTCTCGGAAGAACAAGCTTCTCCAAGACACCCTTCATTTCACTCAAGATATTAATTGCAGGAAGGAGTTTAGCCTGGAGATGCTGTCTGATTGTAAGGGTAAGAAAGGGATCATGAGTGTCGAGGACAGTTGTTAGGATATTCTTGACGTCACCAGCGCAACCTTGAAGAACAGCCCTCTGAGTTTGTAGCAAAGAGATTTCTTGTTGAGCCTGGGCCAGTTGTATCTTCTGAATGTCAATAGTTGCCTGATGCTTGACAAGATCGTCTTTTAAGGTGCTCTCTGCTGCTAGAGAAGCAAAACGTGAATCCAAAAATTTGAGAAAAGAGGTGGATTCAGTTTTGAGGTCAGCATGCAGAGCCTCAAACTTGGAGGTTTCACCCTGAAGGGTAGTTGAAAAGGAATCTACAGACGTCTGAAACTTGGCCGCATTAGCATCAGCATGTGCTTTTAGAGAGTCAAGAAAGATCTGAGTCGTGTGATCAACCTCAGAGACTTCCTTTGTAGCTTTGGAGCATGAAGCTGCTGAGTTATCAATGGCATCAGTAGAACGATCCATAGCGTCAGTATACATCTTGATCGCAGATTCGATGAAGGCTTTCAGCACCACACCCCCATAGGCTTTATTGTCAGCCAGCAAACTGTCGAGTTTGTCATGAATATCTTGAAGTTGCTGACTGGTAATAGGGGTATCGGCATCAGTATCGGTGGGAATCCGGTATGGGCTATAATAAAGAGAATCGTACTCTTCATCATCACCGCCCAAAGTGGCACCGGAGTGTGAGGATGGAGAAGGGGATTGTGGGATGTTGATGACGGGGGTTTCAACCACAGTAGTAGCCCCTGTATCAGATACATTGACTGGAACTGGTGGCTGAGAAGAAGTGGTAGTAACCGAATCGGTGATGATTGGGGTGGGGATAGAAGAGGCAGGTATAGTAATAGAGAAAGGAAGGGTTGGTTCTGTTGTAGTGGGAGGGGTGATTATAGGAACAGAAAGTGGGACCGTATGTTTCGGTGATGGGGGTGGGGTAGGAATTTTAGGAGAAGGGGTGGAGTGGGTGATTTTGTAATTTTGGGAGATGCTGGTGGAGTGGGAAGATGAGTGGTTGCAGGAGAGAATGGTTGTTGAGGAGACTGAGCAGGAGTTGGCTCTGTTGGAGAAGCATGAGGAGCAGCAGCCTCTGTGTCGGATTGGTCATGTGGAGCAGAGCCAAGAGAAGGGGATCCTTTGACCCTTTTAGCCATCTTCTTAACTTTCTTGGATTTGGACCGAGAAGGTTCATCTGCATCAAGTTTACGCTTGGATTTGGATCGTGGCTTTCTATCCTGTGTCGATTCAGATTCTTTCTTCTCCTTTTTCTCCTTTTTACTAGCCCTCTTGCCTCGGTTGGTAGGTTGATCAAGGGCTTCCAATGCGGCTTTTTGTTCATCAGACAAAACCCTTGGAGGCAAGGGAGTTCTGGTGCTATAGTCCGCCATTATCTTGCTGTGAGGCGTTACACATCTGTACATGGATTCAGGGATTAATCCATAATGTAGAAACTTACTTGGATCAGAGACGATAATCTTCTTTGTGTGATAAGAGGCAATTGAAGCCAAAAGAGCATCCTTCATCACAGGGATTTCTAGAGAATCCATGGCCTTCTTCGTGATGAGCGTCCAGAAACGTCCGCAAGAGATCTCGGAGTAACGGGTGGTGGTGTTTAGACTCTGAACGACTTGAGACCAGATTATGGAGCCCTAATCGAGGTTGATGCCGTTGTAAAGACCATAGAGAATGGTGAGAAATCCTTTACTCGTGGTATCAGAACCACCACAATGTTCCGCTAAACCCTTGATTAAAAGGGTAAGTAAGCCATTGCACTGAGAAGGAAGACAGGATTTCTTGACCTTCGCGATCGTTGTAAGAACATCGGTATAACCCATCTCGTACATCATCGAGAACAGTTGGGTAGTAGTGACAAAATCCGGTGAGATGACGGAAGAATCAACTGCAAGCCCTAGAAGAGAGCAAAACTTGGTTTTTGATACGGAGGTTTTCTTGTCATGGATGATGAAGTAGATGCGATCTTTATGTTTTTCATAACTGGCTGTTGTGTAGACTTGAGAAAGCAGGGACATCGGAACGGCTTCCACCTGCGTGAGTGCCAACAGCAATGGGGAATATTTGAGACATTCCACCACATGAAGCATGTACGCATCATATAAGAAAGGGGACATCTCGATAATCATATTCTGATTAGGCTTGATGGAAAGCAAAGATGAAGAGGCAGTTTGATCTTGTGCAGAAGAAGAAGTCGCCATTGTTGAATTGAAGAAGAAGATGAACAGTGGAAACTTTTCAGAGAGAGAGATTACGTGAGTGGTAAATGCCAAAGAACACGGTCACCCCTTATTTATACCGTTCACTAGAGAGAGAAAATCGTGATGATGAGGGAACCAAAACGTCGCCTGAAAAAGCGTGATTGGATGTTATGGTTTATCCCAGGAATACGTCAGCACACGTGGGTGTGAAACGAATCAACTGCACGCGCCCAAATCATATTGTTGTACCGTTTGAAATCCCTTGCGCCCTTGTTTGGTTACATCTGGAACTTAAAACCACATACCAAACAACAATCAGAATGTTGAAAAAATTAATTTTCGTGCATAAGAGTGTGAAAGATAAAGAAATAAATCAAAGGTGTTTGAGATGTGAGTGTTGTCTATGAAGAAGACAGAAGGCGGAAGATTCCGGGCAAGAATCACTTCCTTCAAAGCCAAGAGAGACTTGAAGTGCTTGTGTGGTTTCCCTAGAAATACGATCAATTGTCTGTTAATAAACAATGAAAGGCATCTTTTGAGCATTGGCTGTGGGGTGGCTGTCCTCGAACCGAACATCAAGTCTCAACATAAAACTGAGTGTTGGCAGAGGTACCTGTGAGATCGATGTAATCTGTTGAACAGGTAGGTGGGAATTATTTAGTGACAAGCATGGGATAAAATAGAAATCTCAAAAAAAAATTAAACTGGACCTCTTTGGGAAGAAATGTCTTAGGTAGAGACGATTTCATAAAAGATCACGCAAACAGAAAATGAGATTTTCAAGTAACATTTTGAGTATAACACACACCGTCAATTCATGTTAGGTATTGGATGTTGGGTTTCACTAGGAACGTGGTAAACGAATCCAAGATCATAAACACAGATGTTGTGTAACCATAAGCTTCAGTGGAAAAGACCGAAAGCATCAAGGGTTACTGTAGGGAATCGAAGGTAAATGTAGAATTTGAAGAGTTGGTTAAGAGACCGAATGTACCTTCTGCTACAAAAGTGGGACAAAGCAGAGCAAATCATGTTTCAAATGAGAAGAGTAAGGTAGCTCTAGACCGAGTGTTAAAAAAGAATAGCCTAATCGGGAAGAAACGATAGGTATTGATTGAATCATTAAGGTGTACTCAAGGTCATAGAGACTTGTGCCAACATACAGCAGCATGCTTCTAGGGACGACGAACTAGTCGGGGAGAAAAATAAAACATACCTAGGTGAACCCTATCGAAGGTGATACTTGAAGTTACCTGCACAAAGCAAATACCAACCAGAACTTGTGAGTAGTTGAAAATAAGTAAGAAAACAGAAAAAAAAAATATTTTTGTGATTTTGGAATGTTGCTGAAAAAGAAATAAAAACAGAAAGATAAAATGTTTTTGTGATTTTGAAATTTTTCTGAAAAAGAAATAAAAACAGCAAGTTGAAATGTACAACATAAAAAAGAGATAGACCGAGCGATCTGTGTATTTCGGTGACATAAAAATTTTTAGAACAGAGAGGAACCGAGCGGTCTGTCTATTTCGGTTCCATTAGATCACCAGAGCAGAGAGAGACCGAGCGGTCTGTCGATTTCGGTTCCTGATTCTTAGTTAGAGATTTGAGGATTTGGGACCGACTCTCCTACCATCATACCTAAGCCTTGTAGAATTTTGTTGAAAGACGCTTCAGGAAGAGCTTTGGTAAAGACATCAGCCAACTGATCAGTGGTTCGAACAAAGTGTACTTCAACGTTTCCATCTTCCACGTGATCTTTGATGAAGTGATACCTCAGTGCGATGTGCTTGGTCTTGCAGTGTTGCACTGGGTTATGACAAATCCTAATTGCACTTTCAGAGTCACAATATAGTGGGATCTTTTTCATATTGAGTCCATAGTCTCGGAGTTGACTCTGGATCCAAATCACTTGACAGGTACAAGAAGCAGCGGCGATGTATTCTGCTTCAGCAGTAGACAGAGACACGCATGTTTGTTTCTTTGACTGCCAGCTAACTAACTTCCCATCGAGGAATTGGCAACCGCCAGTGGTGCTTTTCCTGTCGAGACCACAACCACCAAGGTCTGCATCTGAGTAGGCTTGAACGAAGAAGCCTGAGTTAGAAGGATACCACAAACCTAAAGAGGTAGTTCTTTTGAGATAAAGTAAGATGTTCTTCACTGCAAGCATGTGAGGCTCCCGAGGATTTGCCTGAAACCGAACACAGTAACAAACAGAAAACATTATGTCAGGCCTGCTAGCAGTAAGATACATTAAAGAGCCTATCATTTGACGATATAGTGTAATATCAACAGCCGGTTTATCCAGGGATGGGGTGAGCTTAGTGTCGAACACCATTGGGACTTTGACTTTTGAATCGCCCATCATGCCAAATTTAGCTAAAAGAGTCTTTGTGTAAGCTTCCTGGTTGATAAAGATGCCTTCGGGTCCCTGTCTAATATTTAAACCAAGGAAAAAGTTAATGGGACCCATCGAGGTCATTTCAAATTTAGTCTCCATCAGCTTCCTGAATTCAGCTGTTAGGCTAGGATTCGTGGAGCCAAAGATGATATCATCGACATAAATTTGAACGATCATAAGGTGGTTACCTTCCTTTTTGCGAAAGAAGGTTGGGTCAACCGATCCTTGTTTGAATTTGGACATCTTTAAAAATTTAGTCAGCGTTTCATACCAGGCTCTCGGTGCTTGTTTCAGACCATACACGGCTTTATCCAAAATGTAACAATGATTAGGATACTTTTCATTCACGAATCCAGGAGGTTGCTCCACATACACAGTTTCTTCGAGATCACCATTGAGAAATGCACACTTGACGTCCATTTGAAAGACCTCAAAGTTTTTGTGAGCAGCGTAGGCAAGAAATATTCTCACTGACTCCAGCCTAGCTACAGGAGCGAAAGTCTCTTCATAGTCGATGCCTTCCTCCTGACAGTATCCTTTTACGACCAGTCGTGCTTTGTTTCTTATAACGTTCCCTTCCTTGTCGAGTTTGTTCCTAAAGACCCATTTTAAACCAACAACCGAGGCACCTGGAGGAGTTGGAATAAGACGCCAGACTTTGTTCCTTTCAAATTCATTTAGTTCGTCTTGCATAGCTTGAACCCAATCGGAGTGATCAAGAGCAGTATTAACTGTCTTTGGTTCAACTTTTGATACGAATGAGTTAAACATGCAGAATTCGACTTTTGAGAACAAGGATGCTTGTTTTGCCTTGAGTTGTGATCGACTCAGAACTGTTTCTGTGATATTACCAACAACTTGAGTGACAGGATGATCTTTGGTCCATTTGGTGAGAGGAGGGAAGTTTGGATCAACAGATGGATCTAATTCAGCATTTATCATTTCTTCTGGTTCGGACAGACTGTCGAAGTCGTATGACATATCAGCATGCTCCTCCTCGACAGATGATCTTACAGGAATGTCTTGTGAATCTTGAGCTTTAGTGGTTTCTTGAGGGGTTGAGCATTCGGGCGTTGAGGCACCTTCAGTTGGCGAGGCCCTTTCAGATGGTGACACACGTTCGGTTGGTGAAGCGCTTTCGGTTGGAGACCTTGGCTCCCCCTCAACTTCTGAACTTGGTTGGGATGAAGGTGGATACTCCCCCTCGACTGATTGTGGCCACTCCCCCTCGACTGATGCATTGTGTTGGGGTGGGTCTTGTGAACCTGATTTGTCTTCATTCATTCTTCTTGCGGCGTCGTCAATAAGTTGCTTCAAGTGTTCTGCCCTGTTATCTGCTGCACTTGCCTCAGAAAGAGTGGCCGTCTCTGGTGCATCAAAGAGCTCCATGAATTTCTCGAATAGATTAGCGATCGAGGCTGTGACTCGGCCAGTTTGAGGAAAGATTTCTCCAGTTGTGTCTGTGTTAGCCTTTAGCTTTTTAACATAGCTATCATCAAAAGTCACATAGTAGGTTTCTTCTATTTTCCTTGAACGCTTGTTTAACACTCTGTATGCTTTAGAAGTAAGAGAATAACCCAGAAATATCCCTTCGTCGACTTTGACATCAAACTTGTTGCGGTGTTCTTTGGAATTGAAAATGAAACACCTGGAACCAAACACATGGAAAAACTTCACGTTCGGCTTCCTGTTGTTGATGATCTCATAAGGAGTGAGAGTGAAGCGCTTGTTAAGATAAGACTTGTTCTGTGTAAAACAAGCAGCAGAAATAGCATCAGCCCAAAAGTATAGAGGTAAGGAAGCAAAACTTAACATTGTTTGGGCAGCTTCACATAAGGATCGGTTTCGTCTTTCGACAATCCCGTTCTGTTGAGGTGTGTAGGGAGCTGAGAAGTTATGACTGATTCCTTTTTCTTCCAGGAATTCTTCAAATTCTTTATTTTTGAACTCCAACCCATTGTCGCTTCTAATATTTCGAACTACTTTCTTCAGTTGCACTTCCACCTGCTTGATGAACACTTTTAGCTTGTGAGTCGCTTCAGATTTAAGCTTCAGAAAGAACACCCATGTAAAACGTGAAAAGTCATCAACAATAACAAGAATATACTTGCTACCACCAATGCTTTCTATAGAAGATGGACCACATAAATCAATATGAAGTAATTCTAGTGGTTCAACAACTTTAGTGTTAATTATAGATGGATGACTTTGACGACTCTGTTTCCCCATTTCACATGCGGCACATAGATGATCTCTATCATACTTGAGCAATGGAAGACCTCTAACGTGACCTCCAGTGACAAGTTTGTTGATATCTTTGAAGTTGAGATGAGAGAGTCTTCGGTGCCATAGCCAGCTTTCGTCAGATTGTGCTTTGGATAACAGATAGATGGTTGGGTTTCCTTTGATGGGTTTGAGATTCAGGGGAAACATTTCACCTTTGCGCTCTGATTTGAGAATAACTTTGTTCGTCTTCTTCTCAATAATTTCCGAACCTTCATCATCGAATGAGACCTTGAGACCAGTACCTCCAACAAGCTGAGATACACTGATGAGGTTATGTTGTAGTCCCTCTACATATGCAACTTTCCTGATTGAGAAATCACCGTTTGTAATCATCCCGTAGCCTTTGATGATGCCGAAGGAGTTGTTCCCAAATTTGACGTTTCCACCATTTGAAAGAGATCTGAATTCCCT
Organism: Lactuca sativa; assembly: GCF_002870075.4. NCBI lineage: Eukaryota > Viridiplantae > Streptophyta > Magnoliopsida > Asterales > Asteraceae > Lactuca > Lactuca sativa. The sequence continues at coordinate 178,022,414 of NC_056625.2, read as the reverse complement.
TAGCTCTTCCTTCCTTCCTGTCATGTGACGCGAGCAGCCACTATCAATGTACCATTCTTGGTCAAACTGCTCGTCACTGATAACCTGCACAAATTAAACAGATTTAGGAACCGAAATTTTCTTGGGTCCATGTGAGCCTTTCACAGAAATAGGAGCAGAAAAAGAGATATCAACAAAAAATGTTCTTTTTATCGAGGTTGTTTCATTTTTCTTTTTGATGGTGTAAACCTTAATCTTTGTGGGATCTAGAGGTTTTGGTTTAATCTCTGATTTAACTGACGAAACCTCAGATTTTCCTTTCAGGTCAGTTGGAGAATTAGAATCAGATTGATATGAGGAATGATTGGAAGAATTAGGATGAGATTGAGAAGAAGAATGAGAATTAGAATGAGAGATTTTAGTCTAAGATGATTTCTTGATTTGATATTCTAGGTGACTCTTTCGGTTTTGATTATCAGTGGAACCAAACCTAGACTTTTGGTCTCTTTTGCTCTCCGAACCGAACCTGTGCTTTTGGTAGAAATCATTTTCTGAACCGAATCTATGCGTTCGGTTGTTGTTTTGCTCAGAATCGAGACTCTGCTTCGGGTTATTGTTTCGCTCAGAACCGAGACTCTGCTTTCGGTTGTTATTTCGCGCAGAACCGAACTTCTGCTTTCAGTTGTTATTACCCTCCGTCGATCCAACAGGATTTTTTGCTGGTTTCAAATTCCTGTCTTGATATGAAAAATAGGCATTTTGCGATTGCCAAAATTGTTTTCTCTCTGAAAGATTCTTCCTGTATCTCTGATTCCTTTCTCGTTTTTGATTTCTCATCTGCTTTGGTTGATGATGGATGTTAGCTTTATGTTTTTGATTTTCATTGGCTGATTCACTCTGAACTGATGTAGTTTCACTTGGAGATGTGACTCCTTTTGCAGGAATTTTTTTCTCTTGAGGGACATCTTTAGTTCTACTGGTACTTGCCACGTTGAAGATATCAGGTTTATTTAAAGGTTCTGGTATGTATCTGCCTTTGCTTTTCCATGAAGTCCTTTCTGACAGACCTACCATTTCATCAGCATTGTCAATGGGAGCTGACAAAAGAACTCGTCACAGCCATCAGCATTGTCTTCGTTCACAATAGTTGTTAGTTCAGTAGTCTGATGTTCGGTTACACCTGTGACTTTGTACACTTGATTCGGAGTGGTTCTAACTTTTTGGTATACAACTGCCTTCTCTACAAGAGTTGGGGACTTTTGTTGGGACAACCGAGCAAACTCCATAGAATTTTCTGAAATAAGATTTTTGTGGTTCTCTGGTTCATTCTTGACAAATTCTGAACAATCAACTATGTCCTCTACAGAAATTTCACTCATATTATCGTCTTCATTAAGCTCAGATGCATTTTCAACATCAATCTTATTTTCTGAGCTCAAATTGACATTCAGTGAGTCGAATTTTTGTATGGTTTCGGTTCTTAGCTTCAGTTTATCATTTTCATCCAAATGATTTTTGAGCATGTTCTTGTGGTCCTTGGATTTTATGAAAGATTCTATTTTGTCCAGTCCATATAAATATGTTGGATTAACATTCTCAGACGAAATAATACTCTCACAATTATAAGCATCAGCATCAATTTCATCTTCCTTAAACTCAAGAAAGGGTAAAATCATGGGATGAATCTTTTGCCCTATTTCACAATTCAAATGAAGCTGAGTAATATTAGAATAAAGACGTTTGGCAATTAGACAAAAAACATTTCGCTGTTTCAAAAGCTTTAAATTGTCTCTTTGCAAATATATGTTTTCATCTTTTTTTTTGATTAACTCCGACTCCTTCAGTTCGATCCATATCCGCCGTTCCTCACTCTTCGAAGACACCCTGCTTATTTGATCAGTTAGGTTAGAATTGGTGACCCGAGTTTGAGTTAAACTACTATCTAGATGAGAGATTCTCGAATTAACACTTTTTAATTCCTTTTCATAAGAGCATAGTGGGACTTTAAATGAGGCAAAAACTGATTGTACCTTCTTGATCAGTTCATCAAGTTCGCTGAACTGCACGCTGAGTGGTTTGGCAGTAAAGCACAAATTATGCTGTTCCTTGTCATTATTTCCACCATCAGTGTTGTATCCCCTCTTCTGAGAAACGTCAGACACCATCAAGCATCTTCCTCCACTAATTTCTTCTTTTGCTACATAAGCCTTTCCATGTGAAGGCTTCCTTACTTCTTCATCTTCGGAGTCGGTTGAACAAACTTCCACGCCACCGAACTCATCATCAGCTACCGAGCCCTGCACTATTAAAGCATTCATAGAAGGTTTAGCAGCAGATTTCTTCTTCCTTAACTCATCGAGCTTTTTCATCAACACAGCTTCTTCATCATTTTCTTCATCCTTTTCTGCCATCTTTTTGAGGACGCAATCTTTTGCATAATGGTTCTTTCCTCCACAATAGTAGCAGCTTACTCCAGAATATCCTTCAGCCTTCGGTTCCTTCTTTGATTCTTCAGCTTTCGGTTCATCTTTGACCTTTTCAGCGCCATAGCTTCCTTGCCAGTTTCGGTTCCTGTTGGTGGGGAATCTCTTCTTGATGAATCTCTTAGGGTGTGACACCATCATAGCGTAGTCTTCAGACGTGAGATCATAATCATCCAAGTTGAGCTCTTCGTCCTCTATCATAGCTTTGCTTTTTGACAGGAGGGCCAACGAACCTAGACTTGAAACCACGATTTTCTCCTGCAATACGATCTTTTCTTGAGATTTTAGGATGCCCACCAGTTTCACCAAAGAATAGGATTTGAATTGCTCGTGTGCTTTAACTGTGGACACGATTGCTCTCCACTCAGACCTGAGTCCATTCAAAAATGTAACCTTCTGTTCAATAAGCTTCCTTTCTATGTCATGTTTGATCATCTTGCTAAGAAGATGATTGAAACGATCGAACGTTTGAGTCACCGTTTCTTCTGCTCCTTGCTTGAATTCACCAAACTCAGACAAGAGTAAGGTTTGAATGGAGTGTTCGAGATCTTCATCTATAGAGTACAATTCACGTAGTCTGTCCCATATTTCTTTTGCAGTCGTGCATGAACTTACCAGCCTAAAAGTATCGGATTGAAGAGCAAATCTAATCAATCTTAGCGCTTTGATATTGCACTAAAATTTAACTTTTTCGTCTTGCGCTACATCTTTAACGTCTTTCAGAAGATCATTATACTCCTTTTGAGTTTTAATAATCCTTGAAGTTGCTGAATGAGAAAACGGTCCAGAGATAATTGCTTCCCAGATGAGGTATCCATTATCCTCAGATCCTATGACATAATCTTCAAAGTGATTCGCCCAGACTTCATAATCCTGGGTGTACAGGATGGGAATCTTCGTTGTTGATCCAATGCTGTTTGAAATATTGATGGGATTGGATTGCGACTCGTCCATAATTGATCGAATAGCCTGTTCAAAGATCAGACTTTGTAATATATCAAATTAGGGCAAAAACAATAAATATTGAGATACGTCAATTATGAGATGACGGCTCAATAAATATCAATGAATGCGGAATAACCCGAAACGAAACTTTTTCACAGAAAAGAAGTGTATCGATTACACAGCCTCCCGCTCTGATACCAATTGATGAGTTTAATACAAACTCGAAGATCGATTAGATCTATGAAACAAGTTAAAGAAACAACTTAGATAATCAATTAAGAACAAGTAAATGGATCGAAAGGTGTCGAATGATTTGATAAACAATCCTCAGAAGAGCTCGATGAAGAACATCAACTGTAGAGGATTTTAGGGTTTACAAATAATCAATGAAACGCATACATGCATGCATATATTTATAATACAACCCTAACAGTTTTCCTAACAAAAAGAAGGCTATTCTAGATAAACACGGATGGACAAGCCCAATCTGGCTGTAAAACATAAAGGCCCAAGACGCAACACAATAATCTTCAACAGCTTGGTTTCAACAAGTCATGTATAATTAAGATAAATAAGACGCTCGACTGAGTGACTGTGCCCTAAATCCACAACCAGACAAGGAACAGGAAATAGGGCGGAATCACGCACTGTAAGTTTATTGATATTAACTATATATGGCCTTACAGTTAACACCAAGTCATTATAGTCAACCCGAAAAGAGTATTTAGTTTCTACATAAACTATAGGTTCTGATTAGACGAGGAAGAAATTATTTTAGTTAGAATTTGGTTAAGAGACGTACCGTTGTTCTCAGGTGGTTCCAGGGTAGACTCTCCTGCAGTGATCATTAACACCCCTCCTCCCTCATCAGGGTTATTGACCAATGGGCAATCTCTCCTGTGGTGTCCTGCTTTGCCACACTCATAGCAGGTCTGGCCCACTTCCTCAAATGGGACCTGAGAGATTGGTCGTGCTGGTGCCCTACAAAAGCGGATGGTGTGTCCCCTTCTGAGACAGTTCTTGCAATACAACTTCCGACACCTTCCAATATGATGGAATGTCACACCCCGAAAACCGAAGGCGGAATCATTTCCGGGGTTGACTCCACATTGAGTATCAAATCCAATGCACATAGTAAGTAAAGTAACACAACCAAAACATTACATAATAAAAGTTTTACAGTTGTTCAAAAGTAAAGTTTGTACAGTTGTGATACATAGTATATATAGACAAAATGAAACGGATCTTCATGTACTCCGTCTTCGAGCAAAAGGATCTTCGGGTACCTGTTCTAACGTCGACCTAAGAACACAAGCGGTTTGAAAATCAGCATAAAGCTGGTGAGTTCATAAGCGGTTTTGTTTTATGAAAATGTATCGGTTTCCTTTCTGTATCTGAAATGTTATGTTCACCAAGAAAATCCCATATTTTCTTAACGTTGGTTATTGTTTCACAAATGTAAAGTATGGTAAGTTTGTACACTGAAAATATGTTTATTCATATGAAAATGTATAGTTGGTTAACTGACTGGTTGAACTGTTCTGTTTACTTATCATGTGTTACCAGGAAAGTCCCATACTTCCCTTATTGTATGTTACAAATTGTAAAAGATGTAATGTTATCCAGTTTGTTACTCTTTCTAGTTATGTAAATGTTATCCAGGAAAGGCCCATGCTTTCCTGCATGTATGTATTTAAGGTAAACGATGTTAAAGATGTAAAAGATGTAATCGTGATTAGGTTCTATGTTTTCCCCAGGAAAGTCCCGTACCTTCCTGAATGTTGGTTACAGTAAGTAAAAGATGTAAAAGATGTCAAAGATGTAAACGATGTATAAAGTAATCCATTATTACTGTAAGTAAATCTCTGTTATCCTAATTGCGAGTTCCATAACCATACAATAGACTGAAACCTGTGGCAATAAGTAGTCCACATGTGGCAATAAGTCGTCCACATACTTATGACTTTCGTCACCCTTGAACCATTTCGGTTCGGCTGTAGCTAGCAGCCAGGTGTGGGGTAGTCAGCCCCGTATATATCTATACACTCAAGTCACGCTCTCTAAATACCAGAGATTCTGGTTATGGGTGTAGTCCTCCACTCACGTAATCTGGGTGGAGTGTTCTCCGAGGACGTGTCTCCAATCATACAGGAATAACAAATTTACTAGTAATAATATGATAGTCCTCCACTCGTATATGTGTGGGGAGTGTTACCGAGGACAAAACAGTATACAGGTATTATGTTCAAATGTTTTAATGTCGTGCTTTTAACTGATAAAATGTGGAAAACCATTTGTGAAATACATGTAAAACATACTAGTTTAAAGACTTATTTCACAAATATATGTTACGTGATCTGTATGTTCGATTTGTTATCAGTTGTAATATCAGTTATAAAAGCATAAGAAAATGAAACACACATTTGAAAACATGTTTTGAGTACAAGAATTCCCTTGTACTTTGCTTGTGTTCCCCCCTGAAAACAGTGGAAAACAGTGAAAAGTAGGGGTATGAACTCACCGGACTCGGAAACGTGTCGGTTTTGAATGCTAGACGTTGGTTCGGGGTTTGATTACTCGCGATGATCCTATGTAAAATGATATAATGTCCATATATATACAATTAGAGATACATTCACTAATCATATGGGACATTACACTCCAATGAGGTTAAACACCTCAAAACGAGCGTTCGGAGTGACCCGGGTGACATCTTCGGACTTGTAATGGCACTAGGGACTTGGGACTTGAGTTTACTCCCTAAGAGTAAACATTTTAAGGAGTTTACAACCATAAAACACACACACACATACATGAGTTTACGGTCGTAAACTCATGTGGGTGTGGTTTTGATGGTTTAAGGGCTCAAATGGACATAGGGGTTGCTAGAATGGATTATCTAAATTGCCTTGGAACACTTGGAATGAATTTAAATCATCAAAATGATTATTTTTATGGGAGTTTACGGCCTAATATAGGCCCCTGGCCGTAAACTCCTTAATCTTAATGAAAATGGTGTTAAATGTTGTTAAAACAAATCACATGTGATTAATAAGATTATTCCAAGGCCTAGCATGAGTTTTATGAGACATTTGAGGGGTGTTATGGAGTTTACAGCCCATGAGACCCTTCTCATGGCCGTAATCTCTTATATAGGGTCATACAAAGTGTTTCAAGGTCTAAAACTTGCATAGAAAGGCCTTCTAAAATTCATCTAAAGGCTTTAGGGGTGCTTAGTTTGCATTCTAACACCAAAAATCTTGGAGTTTACGGCCCATGAACAAGCCTTGGCCGTAAACTCTTATAAATCCAACAATTGATGTGTTTTAGGCCCTTAAAGTATTTTTGGTTGGTCCTTTGATTTATTCCCAGGTTTTTGGTGGTGTTGGATGGCTTTCTAACACCTTAGAATTGGATTTATGTCAAATTTTGGGGAGTTTACGGCCCAAGCACATTCCTTGGCTGTAAATTCACATAAGTCTCTCAAAATTCATGTTTCAAGTGTCCAAATGCTTAAATCAAGGTCCTATAATTCATATCTAAGCCATAGAAGTGATTTGCAAGGGTTTTAGGGCATGAAAAACCCCTTTTACATGAGTTTACGGCCTAAGCTTATGCTTTGGCCGTAAACTCCTTCAAATGGCTCAAAATCAAAGTTTCAAATGTTCTAAGTCCATATCTTGAAGTCCCATAGCCATATCTAAAGTCCAATTGAGTTTAGGAAGGAGTTTAAGGGCTTAAAACCCCATTTAATGGAGTTTACGGCCCAAGCTTGTTCCTTGGCCGTAAACTCAAGTTCTTGGTCCCAAAACTCAATTAATTCATCAATTTGAAGGCTAAAGGTGTTGAATAACATGTTAGGGAGGTTACCTTAAAGATTTGAAGCCTTAAACTTGAGATTTGGATCTTAATTCTAGCTTGAGGAGAGAGGTTGTAAGTGTTTAGTGAGAGATTGGCCAAAGGCTTCAAATGAAGTCTTAAACACGTTTATATAGTGTTTAAGTTTTGGACACTGTGGAATTCTACCCGATACCGGTGTTAAACGAGGCTTTTGGTCGTACCCGATTGAGTTACCGTAACCCGATACGGTAATTTCTGGAAATATTCCGATCACTAAAGTTGGGTGCTAAAATGATTTCTAGATGTATTAAGACACCCATTAAGTCATTTAAAATGTGTACTAAATAATGACTTAATTAAACGGAAGATCGGAAATCGAAATGGAAACGACGATTGGTTGCGCGAATTGTACTACGAAAAAGTTACAGTAAAATGATACGGAAATTTCGGGTTGTTACATTATCCCCCCGCTAAAGGGAATTTCGTCCCGAAATTCAAGTTTAGAACGTAAGACAAGATACAAATCATGGATAAGAAAAGAGTTGTGGATACTTCTGTTTCATTGAATCTTCTCGTTCCCAAGTGAATTCCGGTCCCCGCTTGGCATTCCAGCGAACCTTCACTAACGGGATGCGACTTTGTTTTGTACGTTTGACTTCTCGATCCATGATTTCGATCGGTTCCTCCACAAAGTTGAGGTTTTCATTGATCTCGATCTCGTCTAAGGGAATTGTTAGGGTTTCATCGGATAGGCATTTTTTGAGATTTGAAACATGGAAGACAGGATGAATGTTACTGAGTTCGTGAGGTAAATGAAGTTTATAGGCAACTGGATCAATCCTGGAGAGGATCTCAAAGGGTCCAATGTACCTCGGATTAAGTTTCCCACGCTTACCAAAGCGTACAGTGCCTTTCCAGGGCGAGACTTTTAACAGGACACGGTCTCCAACCTGGAATTCTAGTGGTTTCCGACGATTATCAGCGTAACTCTTTTGACGATCACGTGAGGCTTTCAGTTGGTTACGGATTTGAATGATCTTTTCGGTGGTTTCGCGGATGATTTCAGGACCAGTGAGAGCACTGTCGGGGACTCGACTCCTGGCTAATTGTGTATCCCCCACCTCGGCCCAGCACAGAGGGGATCTGCACTTACGACCGTATAGGGCTTCGAACGGAGCAGCCCTAATGCTGGTGTGGTAACTGTTATTGTACGAGAACTCGATCAAGGATAGATGTGTGTCCCACGACTTTCCAAAGTCAATGACACATGTCCGAAGCATGTCCTCCAGGATTTGGATTGTTCTCTCACTCTGTCCATCGGTCTGAGGATGATACGCCGTGCTCATATCTAGTTTGGTTCCAAGGGCTTTCTGAAGGGATTGCCAGAATCTGGAGGTAAACCTACTATCTCGATCAGAGATAATGGATACAGGTACACCGTGTAGACGTACTACCTCCCGGATGTAGATTCGCGCGAGTCTCTCCATCTTGTATGATTCTTTGATCGGGATGAAGTGAGCGGATTTTGTCAAACGATCGACAATTACCCAAATGGTATCGTACCCACTAGAACACTTGGGTAGTTTGGTGATGAAGTCCATGGTAATCATCTCCCATTTCCACTCGGGAATCTCGGGTTGTTGGAGTAGACCTGAAGGCTTCTGATGTTCGACTTTGACTTTGGCGCAAGTCAGACACTTGCCCACAAATGTAGCTATCTCAGCTTTCATGTTCGGCCACCAGTATTGTTGTTTGAGATCCAGGTACATCTTGTCCGAACCCGGGTGAACAGAGTATTTGGTTCTGTGTGCTTCCTTCATGACTATTTCCCTGAATCCATCGGATTTGGGAATCCAGATTCGATTCATGAAACAGTGAACTCCGTCACCTCTGATCTCAAGTTTCTTTTCCATCCCTCTCAAGGTTTCATCTGACACGTTCTCGGGTTTGAGGGCTGTATCCTGAGCTTCTCGGATTTGCATGGGTAAGTTGGAATGGATGGTCATCGTCTGGTTCCTCACTTTGTGGCCTGCACTATCCTTTCGGCTAAGGGCATCTGCTACCACATTGGCTTTGCCGGGGTGGTAACGGATTTCACACTCATAATCACTGAGTAATTCTACCCATCGCCGTTGCCTCATGTTTAAGTCTTTTTGATTAAAGATGTGTTGCAAACTTTTGTGATCAGTGAAGATCGTGCATTTGGTTCCGTAGAGATAATGTCTCCAAATCTTCAATGTGAAGATTACTGCTCCTAGTTCCAAGTCATGTGTGGTATAGTTGACCTCGTGTGCTTTCAGCTGTCTAGAGGCATAGGCAACCACCTTTCCTCTTTGCATAAGCACACAGCCTAAACCTTGATTAGACGCATCACAGAAGACAACGAAATCTTCTGTCCCTTCGGGTAAAGACAGAACAGGCGCGCTGCATAAGGCTTTCTTTAATGTTTGGAATGCGGTTTCTTGTTATCACTCCAACAAAAGGGTACACCTTTCTGTGTTAGAATGGTTAAAGGTTTGGCGATTTTGGAAAAGTTCTGAATGAATCGTCGATAGTAGCCGGCGAGACCCAAGAATTGACGAATTTCTGTGGGTGTTTTCGGTGCCGACCAACTCTCTATCGCTTTAATCTTGGAAGGATCTACATGAATACCCTCCTCGCTTACCACGTGACCGAGGAAATTTACCTTCCGTATCCAGAATTTGCATTTGGAAAATTTCACGTATAGCTTTTCGGATCTAAGGGTTTCCAACACTAGCCTCAAGTGTTGCTTGTGGTCTTCCTCGCTTCGGGAGTAAACGAGAATGTCGTCAATGAACACGATGACGAATTTGTCTAAGAAGAGACAGCACACCCGGTTCATCAGGTCCATGAACACAGCCGGTGCATTGGTTAGACCGAAGGGCATCACTACGAATTCGTAGTGTCCATACCGAGTCCTAAAAGCTGTCTTGGGAACATCATTCTCCTGGACTCGTAACTGGTGGTACCCTGACCGAAGGTCTATCTTAGAAAAGTAGCTGGCTCCCTGGAGTTGATCGAAGAGGTCGTCTATTCTTGGAAGAGGATATCGGTTCTTGACGGTTAACTTGTTCAGTTCACGATAATCGATACACATCCGAAAGGATCCATCTTTCTTTTTGACAAACAGAATCAGAGCTCCCCAGGGTGAGGAACTCGGTCTAATGAATCCTTTACTGAGCAACTCATTGAGTTGACTGGATAACTCCTGCATTTCTGCCGGAGGTAAGCGATACGGAGATTTTGCTACGGGCGTAGCTCCAGGAATCAGGTCAATACGGAACTCGACCTGTCGTTCGGGAGGAATTCCTGGAAGTTCTTCGGGAAACACATCGGGAAAATTACAGACTTCGGGGATGCTCGCGAGGTCTTTAACTTCTTGTTTCTCGTCGATCACATGAGCTAAGAATGCAACACACTCCTTTCGAAGGAGCTTTCGAGCTCTGATGCAATAAATGATATGAAGGTTGGAACTGGGTTTATCGCCATAGATTACGAGAGTTTGATCTGAAGGAAGATTGAGACGGATAGCTTTTTCGTAACAAAGAATGTCAGCATGATTGGGACTCAACCAATCCATGCCAATGATAACATCAAAGCTCTTAATGGAAATGGGCATGAGATCTATAGGAAACGAGTGATCATTTAGGGTAAGCGTACAACCTATGAATACATCGTTAGCGCTTTCTTTCTCACCGTTAGCCATCTCGATGGTAAACGTTTCAGTTAGTGGTTGAGGATTTGGTTTTAGATTATGTTTGAATGCATGACTAACAAAACTCCTTTCAGCACCTGAATCGAAAAGAATACTAGCATGTGAGTTGTCGAGAAGAAACGTACCCGAAACAACAGTGGGATCAGCAACTGCTTCCTCCCGTCCCATGGTTAGAACCCTTCCAGTGTTATCGGCAGTTGACTTCTTGGGACAGTTCCTTTTAAAGTGCCCAACTTCTCCACAATTGTAGCAGGCTTGACTAACACCTGCTCCCGATGATTGGTTGGCTGATTGGGTAGGAGTTCTGCAGTATTGAACTGTGTGCCCTTTCTTACCATAGTTGGTGCAAGACAATTCTCGACAAGGACCAGGATGATGATGGTATTTACACTTGTCACACAGAGGGAGGTTACCAGCATATTCACTGGTAGGAGTTGAGGCTGTGGATCCCATGGCAGAAACAGCAGCAACAGGAGTAGTAGTAGCAGCATGGACTGCTACCGTCTGTTGTTTCTTGGATGATCCTTGAGAAGATTGATCCTTCTTCTTCTTCCAGAATTTCCTCTTTTCACCACTCCTTTGAGTCGGCTCAGAAGTGGTAGTGATTTCCTTAACATCATCGTTGTGATCAATCAGAATTTGTGCTAAGGTCTTGGCACTATCGTAGGTATCCGGACGAGCAGCCAAAACGTGACTCTTTATTGGTTGAGATAATCCCCAAACGAACCTTTCGATCTTTTTGTTTTCAGGAGTGACTAACCCCGGGCAAAGAAGTGTGAGATCATCAAATCGGGAAGTATATGCAGCAATGTCGGAACCTTTCATCTTCAGGTTCCAGAGCTCATGCTCTAATTTTTGCATTTCACCGCGGGGGCAGTACTCGGCAATTAGAAGTTCTTTCATGGCCTCCCAGCCCATGGCATTGGCTACGGGTAAGGTCAGAGATTTGACTCGGCCATTCCACCAAGTCAAGGCTTTATCCACGAAAGTACAGGCTGCGAATTTGACTTTATCGGACTCCGCACAAGCACAGATTTCAAAGATGGACTCAATTTTCTCGAACCATCGAGATAAGGAAATGACACCTCCAGCGCCATTAAAAGATGTTGGTTTCGCATTCATGAAATCCTTGTAGGAACCCCCTCTTTGGTGTCCTGGCTACCCTCAGGGTTTTGAGATTGAATACCACCACCTGAACCACTAGGGTTCATTTGTGACATAGCTGCTACCATCGCAGCGGTCATCATCGTCTGGAGCGATGTTAAATCGAACTGGGGAGGAGGTGGCGGCGAGGAAGGATTGTTGTTGTTCTTGGAGCTAGGTCTCTTTCGGGGAGGCATCTTGATCTAATAAGATCAAGGAAAAGAGGATGGTAAGTCCTCTACATTGAATCGATAGATATGACAGTTATATGATTCGAGCAAGCGATAAAGCAGGAAAGAGTTATCGAACAGATAATTTATCGCTAAGAGTAATCACAGAAAACCACTCGAATGAGGATTACTACAGAGGATCGGGATCGAGAAATACTCCCATAGTATTTCATGAATTGTTTACGACAATGATTCGATGTTGGGATATTAGGGTAAGTTTTAGGCATGCCACATACCACATTCACCCCCAAGCACATGTTGGCCGTGTCTCGAATGAATATAGTTGGCCAGGCTATATTGACCCTAGACACGACTACATAACTACCCAGGTTTAACCGTAGTACATAACACCCATTTACTTATGTTCTGTTCTACTTGTGGTTACAGATGACGACGGTTCGGTATACTTATATACTTTTGAAAATACATGTAGTTTGAAGATACTTTTAATTCAGAGCACTTAGGCCTTTTAGTGTTTATAGTTTTATACCATGTAAGGTTTGGTATACTTCATTCACTATAAACAAGGGCTCTGATACCAATCTGTCACACCCCGAAAACCGAAGGCGGAATCATTTCCGGGGTTGACTCCACGTTGAGTATCAAATCCAATGCACATAGTAAGTAAAGTAACACAACCAAAACATTACATAATAAAAGTTTTACAGTTGTTCAAAAGTAAAGTTTGTACAGTTGTGATACATAGTATATATAGACAAAATGAAACGGATCTTCATGTACTCCGTCTTCGAGCAAAAGGATCTTCGGGTACCTGTTCTAACGTCGACCTGAGAACACAAGCGGTTTGAAAATCAGCATAAAGCTGGTGAGTTCATAAGCGGTTTTATTTTATGAAAATGTATCGGTTTCCTTTCTGTATCTGAAATGTTATGTTCACCAAGAAAATCCCATATTTTCTTAACGTTGGTTATTGTTTCACAAATGTAAAGTATGGTAAGTTTGTACACTGAAAATATGTTTATTCATATGAAAATGTATAGCTGGTTAACTGACTGGTTGAACTGTTCTGTTTACTTATCATGTGTTACCAGGAAAGTCCCATACTTTCCTTATTGTATGTTACAAATTGTAAAAGATGTAATGTTATCCAGTTTGTTACTCTTTCTAGTTATGTAAATGTTATCCAGGAAAGCCCCATGCTTTCCTGCATGTATGTATCTAAGGTAAACGATGTTAAAGATGTAAAAGATGTAATCGTGATTAGGTTCTATGTTTTCCCCAGGAAAGTCCCGTACCTTCCTGAATGTTGGTTACAGTAAGTAAAAGATGTAAAAGATGTCAAAGATGTAAACGATGTATAAAGTAATCCATTATTACTGTAAGTAAATCTCTGTTATCCTAATTGCGAGTTCCATAACCATACAATAGACTGAAACCTGTGGCAATAAGTCGTCCACATACTTATGACTTTCGTCACCCTTGAACCATTTCGGTTCGGCTGTAGCTAGCAGCCAGGTGTGGGGTAGTCAGCCCCGTATAGATCTATACACTCAAGTCACGCTCTCTAAATACCAGAGATTCTGGTTATGGGTGTAGTCCTCCACTCGCGTAATCTGGGTGGAGTGTTCTCCGAGGACGTGTCTCCAATCATAACAAATTTATTAGTAATAATATGATAGTCCTCCACTCGTATATGTGTGGGGAGTGTTACCGAGGACAAAACAGTATACAGGTATTATGTTCAAATGTTTTAATGTCGTGCTTTTAACTGATAAAATGTGGAAAACCATTTGTGAAATACATGTAAAATATACTAGTTTAAAGACTTATTTCACAAATATATGTTACGTGATCTGTATGTTCGATCTGTTATCAGTTGTAATATCAATTATAAAAGCATAAGAATATGAAACACACATTTGAAAACATGTTTTGAGTACAAGAATTCCCTTGTACTTTGCTTGTGTTCCCCCGTGAAAACAGTGGAAAACAGTGAAAAGTAGGGGTATGAACTCACCGGACTCGGAAACGTGTCGGTTTTGAATGCTAGACGTTGGTTCGGGGTTTGATTACTCGCGATGATCCTATGTAAAATGATATAATGTCCATATATATACAATTAGAGATACATTCACTAATCATATGGGACATTACACTCCAATGAGGTTAAACACCTCAAAACGAGCGTTCGGAGTGACCCGGGTGACATCTTCGGACTTGTAATGGCACTAGGGACTTGGGACTTGAGTTTACTCCCTAAGAGTAAACATTTTAAGGAGTTTACAACCATAAAACACACACACATACATGAGTTTACGGTCGTAAACTCATGTGGGTGTGGTTTTGATGGTTTAAGGGCTCAAATGGACATAGGGGTTGCTAGAATGGATTATCTAAATTGCCTTGGAACACTTGGAATGAATTTAAATCATCAAAATGATTATTTTTATGGGAGTTTACGGCCTAATATAGGCCCCTGGCCGTAAACTCCTTAATCTTAATGAAAATGGTGTTAAATGTTGTTAAAACAAATCACATGTGATTAATAAGATTATTCCAAGGCCTAGCATGAGTTTTATGAGACATTTGAGGGGTGTTATGGAGTTTACGGCCCATGAGACCCTTCTCATGGCCGTAATCTCTTATATAGGGTCATACAAAGTGTTTCAAGGTCTAAAACTTGCATAGAAGGACTTCTAAAATTCATCTAAAGGCTTTAGGGGTGCTTAGTTTGCATTCTAACACCAAAAATCTTGGAGTTTACGGCCCATGAACAAGCCTTGGCCGTAAACTCTTATAAATCCAACAATTGATGTGTTTTAGGCCCTTAAAGTATTTTTGGTTGGTCCTTTGATTTATTCCCAGGTTTTTGGTGGTGTTGGATGGCTTTCTAACACCTTAGAATTGGATTTATGTCAAATTTTGGGGAGTTTACGGCCCAAGCACATTCCTTGGCCGTAAACTCACATAAGTCTCTCAAAATTCATGTTTCAAGTGTCCAAATGCTTAAACCAAGGTCCTATAATTCATATCTAAGCCATAGAAGTGATTTGGAAGGGTTTTAGGGCATGAAAAACCCCTTTTACATGAGTTTACGGCCTAATCTTATGCTTTGGCCGTAAACTCCTTCAAATGGCTCAAAATCAAAGTTTCAAATGTTCTAAGTCCATATCTTGAAGTCCCATAGCCATATCTAAAGTCCAATTGAGTTTAGGAAGGAGTTAAAGGGCTTAAAACCCCATTTAATGGAGTTTACGGCCCAAGCTTGTTCCTTGGCCGTAAACTCAAGTTCTTGGTCCCAAAACTCAATTAATTCATCAATTTGAAGGCTAAAGGTGTTGAATAACATGTTAGGGAGGTTACCTTAAAGATTTGAAGCCTTAAACTTGAGATTTGGATCTTAATTCTAGCTTGAGGAGAGAGGTTATAAGAGTTTAGTGAGAGATTGGCCAAAGGCTTCAAATGAAGTCTTAAACACGTTTATATAGTGTTTAAGTTTTGGACACGGTGGAATTCTACCCGATACCGGTGTTAGACGAGGCTTTTGGTCGTACCCGATTGAGTTACCATAACCCGATACGGTAATTTCTGGAAATATTCCGATCACTAAAGTTGGGTGCTAAAATGATTTCTAGATGTATTAAGACACCCATTAAGTCATTTTAAATGTGTACTAAATAATGACTTAATTAAACGGAAGATCGGAAATCGAAATGGAAACGACAATTGGTTGCGCGAATTGTACTACGAAAAAGTTACAGTAAAATGATACGGAAATTTCGGGTTGTTACATGGAAGTTGCACTTATTGCATTTAGGAAGGGTTCCCGCGTAACGACTGTCGGACACTGAGGTGGTTGGGGTCGTGGTAGTATAGGTTGCACCCGTCTGTTGTCCCTCGGAATGTTCTTGCGTTGATTGTCTCTTCTCCCCGCTTCTAGGCCTTTGCATATCATCACCTCCTTTGGTTGACTCGGGAACAAGGTCCATTATGCCTTGATGGATTCCGTAGTCCACCAATGTTCGTGCCAAGCGTTTGGCACTATCGAACGTAAGAGGTTTTGTTGCCAATATGTTTCCTTGGATTAGAGAAGGTAGTCCCCAAATGAATCTCTCTACCTTCCTGCTCTCCGGGGTAACCATTCTCGAGCATAGTGCAGCTAAGTCACTGAGTCTATCGGTGTCGGCATCTATGTCTGATCCTGCCATGGTGAGATTCCGCAGCTCATGCTCTAGCTTCTGTATTTCGCCCCTTGGGCAATACTCTTTCAACATCATCTCCTTTAGATTTTCCCAGCCTACTGTGTTTGCCATTGGAAGAGTTAATGACTTGACACGGCTATTCCACCATGTAAGTTATCTGTCAGAGAAGGTGCAGGTAGCAAACTTTACTTTGTTCTCTCATGGGCACGCGCATAACTCAAAAATCGACTCTGTCTTCTCGAACTATCGCATCAGGGCGATGACTCCCCCATTTCCATCGAAGGATTTGGGTCCACAGATCATGAAGTCTTTGTATGAGCACTCCCTTGTGCGTTCGTGATTAGGGTTGTTGGTACCATTACCCGATCCACTGGTACTACTTGCATTGATCTGAGTCATGACCGTTGTCACTGTGGCTGACATTGCCGCCTGAAAGACAACCAGGTCATACTGAGGAGGCGGCGGTGGTGCGTTGTTTTTGTTCGACTTCTTCGGTGGCATCTTGTTGCCAAAAGGATTAGAAGACAAAACGAGTGTAAGTTCCTATTGGTTTCAAATCGAGTGTATTCTGAATCGAAATTATCTTAGTTCTGTGTGTTTCACATTCTGATGCTTGGAAGTAATTCATAACAGAGGTCTATGAAATATAGACTTATGAATTTGATAGTGACTGCCCTCATAAAGAAGTAGAAGACATGGTTTATTGTTACTAGCTAACATGATAAAGGCGATAAGCCTAGCACATATTCTGAGCAGTGTAACCACTGACTCACTAGCTCATAAAAATTAGTTATGTATTATTACGACGTAGATGATACGTTACCGCCTTACACGTTTCGGGAGGGGTTTCATGTCCTGGCTATGATTATCCTGCATTCAGCTGTGAGGGTTTGATATTTCTGGGCATTCTTATGGTTCTTCCTATTCACTGTAGATCATGCTTTGAGTTCTATCACTGATCTCCACCACTCTCTGATGGAAGATCTGACTCCTCAAATGATTTCTTCATGACACCTCTGTTAGTGGTTATAGTGAAGTGGCTATCTATTTCTAGGTTCTTTGCGCGAGAATGGGAATGTCTAAAGAATCCTAGGAGATCGATTAGAGCATTTCTTCTGAAGTTATTAATGATCCAGATTGGGTCCTTCTATAGTCACGAAGTGGATGCAAGTTGCATATAATCAAGATCAAATAGACCTTCGAATAGGTGATCATACTCCGAAACCACAACCAAACAAGGAACAGGTAGTAGAGCGTAGATCACCAATTTTAAGTCTATAAGATCCTAATTATATATAACCCTGGAAGCATGCACTTCGCAACTATAGATCTGCCAGCATAGGTCTTTTAGTTCTCATATAAGTTTAGTTATGGTGCCTAAAATACTCCTATAGTATTTTAACCTTTATGTTTGGTTCTAGAATTTTTCTTGTATTTAGGTAAGTTTTAGACTTGTTGCAACACCACAACCATTGTTGGGAATATGCTAATCACTTCTCGGATAGACATAGTTGATCAGGCTATGTCATTCTAAGACCTGACTATACATCCCCAACTCTACCTGTGATGTTCAACAATCATAATACTTTTGTTTTGTTGTACTTATGACACTGATTCAGATGCTTAGACATACTTGTATACTTTTTTTATAAAAATACTTATATTTTGAAAGTATACTTTTAGTTTAGAGAACATAGGCCCCTTTAGTGTTTATAGTTGTATACCATGTAAGGTTCGGTATACTTAGTTCACTATAAACAAAAGCTCTGATACCAATCTATCACACCCCCAAAGCGAAACAGCGGATACGTTCGGGGGTGGAGGACGTCATTTGTAGTATCACAACAGTTGTATCATAGTAACCATAGTAAACACAACCAAACATTGAATACATATATGAAAAAGGTTTTACATTAACTTAATACATAGTTTTTGTTCTTATCAAAAGTAAAATGGAAAGACACGATTCTAACATGCCGACTTCTCCAAAAGCCTGGAAGTACCTGTCTATTGAATCCCTGAGAATACAAGCAGTTTTGAAAGAATATCAGCATAAAGTTGGTGAGTTCATAAGCATTTAGCTTCTGGTGGAAAATGTTTCTTTAATCCTTTTTGAAAAGTGCTTTATTTTTCTCCAAAAAACCTTACATTTTCAGATATGTTAAAGGTTAGGTAAAAACGATTTATGCTAGTTATTACTGCGAGTACTTACTATATACATAGTCATATACAATCCAAATCAAACAAACAGTCGATTGTGTGGTTCTGCCCCAAGCCTACAACCAAACAAGGAATAGGAAAAGAGGCGGAGACCACACATTCCATTGGTTGTCAAATTCTCATGTATATAACCTCGAAGTATGTGCTAAGTACTTACAGCGTTAACTAGTATTGATCTTTTGATATCAGTTTCTATTTCTCCTCAAGAAAATCCAATATTTTCTTATGAAAAGTATGATTATCCAATTCCTTTTATAACTTCTCAGTTCATACTAGTTGTGTATAAACCAATATCGGTTAGACTATTGACTGTGTAGATCTGCCCTAAACCCACAACCAAACAAGGAACAGGGAATGAGGTGGAAACCACACATTCCACAGTCTATCAGATATTCTTCATACATAACCCGGATGCATAAACTAAGGAGTCATGGAATAATTCGAAAGTTCTTTAGCTTCATGTAAAGGCAAGTATATGAAAGACCGAGTTATCCCGAGAAAATCCCATATTTTCCCTAAAAGAAGGTGGTTGGTTATCCGTTCTAAAATCAAGTGTACAAGTATATACCATACTTATATCGTGAATCAAAGTTACCTTGAAAAACCCTGATTACTATCAGTGAAGCATATTAGCCTTATAATATAAATAAAACTAATAAAAGCGTGGTGAACTAAATCCTAAAGGTATTATTATTATTACCTTT
This sequence comes from Lactuca sativa, assembly GCF_002870075.4. Taxonomy (NCBI): domain Eukaryota; kingdom Viridiplantae; phylum Streptophyta; class Magnoliopsida; order Asterales; family Asteraceae; genus Lactuca; species Lactuca sativa. Next base: position 178,002,971 of record NC_056625.2, on the reverse strand, counting down.
TAGTAATCAAAACGGTTATTACTTTGAGGTTAGTTCACTTGGTTCATTATTACTAAAGTAAATCTTTGCTAATCAAGTTGCGAGTGTCATAACCATACATAAACTTGATACGTCACGAATCGGGGGCCAATATCCTTTATGACTTTGTCACCCGTAGAACTGTCGGTCCCACTGTAGCTAGCAGCGAGGTGCGTGATAATCAGTCACGTATAGATCTATACAGAACAATCACGCTCTCCCTCCAGGAGATTCTGGTTATAAGTGGTAGTCCTACACTCTTGATTCCCGGTGAGAGTGTTAATAAGGACGTGTCTCCAACTTAAACTAAAAAATTTACAAGTAATAATACTGAAAATCTTGTTTATGACTTGCATGAATCCGTTATAAAATAATACATTTTACTAAAAGATTTACAAGTCAATTACACTGGTTTTCAAAACTGTTTCCACGAGTTGATTTCTTAGTCGGTTGGTAAAACTGTTTTACCTGTTAAAAGAATATTGAATATATATAATTGAATTATAAAAATATATTACTTTGAACACAAGTTTCCTTGTGTTTTTGCTTGTATTCCCCCTAAAAACATGAAAAACTCGGAAATGCGTAGGGGTATGAACTCACCTGAGCGAGTATTTTGAATGAAGGATCGATCTAGGAAACCGGGTGTCGAATAGAGTCTTGAGCACAAAAGAATCCTAGTTAACATGTAATTACACATATATGAATACACTTAGGGTATACAACCACTATTAGATATAGGGACACGTCTTAGGGACACGAAAACACTTAGAAATAAGTGTTACAAACACCTATGGAGGTTCCCAATGAGTGTATGGCCCTATATTGGAGTGTAAGGTCACAGAACATGGAGTTTAATGTGTGTGCATCTAGGTGGTGTGTGCGGCCAGGGTGTGCGGTTAGCCATGTGTGCGGATGCACACTCCCCCAAAAGTGTGCCAAAATCGAGTTTCTAAGCCATGGGAATGATCTAGGGAAGGTGTTTTGGCTGATGTTAAGCTGGGATGCATGTTTAAGACCATAATAGAAGTCAAAAAGAGCATGTGCGGTCGTACACTTTGGAAGAACACATGAAACTGATGATTATATGGCCTAAATCGATGGAAGATGTTTGCTAAGGAGTTGTGTCAAGGATCTTAGGAAGCAACACTTACTTGTTGGATGATTGAGGGGAAAACTTGATGAATCTTGAGAGAAAAACGTGTTCCAACTTGTAGGAGTGGGAAAAGGGTTCAAAGTCAGCCAAATACTATATATATAGGTGTGGGTGTGCGGTCAGGAGAGTGTGAGGTTGGGTGTGCGGCTGGGTGTGTGTGCGGCCACACACACCTTCTGTTGGTGTGTTTGGCTCGTTTTCAAGGTGTTACACACACACACAAGCCATTCCTAAGACCCATACCTAGGTTATACTAGGCCTAAAGCACCCAAATAGACCAAAACTCGCACCAAAAGTTCACAAAACGATGCTAACTATGATAGAAAGGATGTAGGTTCAAACTAGAAACATCGGGTTGTCACAATAACAACGGGCGACATCAATAAGTGTCGGTCGTAGTCTGTAGTTATAATCAAAGTCCCCTGGAGGGAGAGCGAGAGTTTGTGTATAGATCTATACGGGGGTGACTCCCCCACACCTAAGTTGTTCGCTACAGTTAGACTCAGCCAGTCTAGGATAACAAAATCTTAAGTCAATACCGGCTTTCACTAGAATGCCAAGACAGACGAAATAGTCATTATTATGCATGGTTATAACGACTCACATACAGATCCAATACCATCTAAGTAATCATGAGAAATCATATTCGTTCGTTGTGACGATACAATAATACAAAACGATCATACTATTTATATCGGAAAACATCAGGTTTTCTGGGGGAACAGCATTATTCACTTTTACTTTCGATCACTATAATACAAGAATTCATTATGAGAAACATACTACTTTTACATGTTTTGAAATCATTCATGCATATACTTATGGATCATCACACCTATTTCGTAAACAATTGCAGTTTCAGAAAATATCGGATTTTCTGGGTTTTACAAACTACACAAAACATTTTCACATCAAACCTGCTTATGAACTCACCAACATTATATGTGTTGACCATTTTTAAAATAACTTGTATTCTCAGGTAACAGATAAGCTGAAGAAAATTACCGAGTGTGTTAGGATGTTATGTTTTGTGACTCTCAAACAATTTATGTTATAGATATGTAATATTTAGATAATGTACTTGATGTGAACAATGACGGTTGTAATGTATTAACACATGGTGATGTTTATGTTATGGTTCATGTATATTCATTGTGATGATATTTCAATTTAAGTCACATGAGCCCTTGGACGTTTTCGCCGTCTGGTTCGGGGGTGTGACAAAAAAGCCCAATAGAGTTGGTGCTTCACAAGCTTCATGATGCATGCGAAAATACAGACATCTTTAGATTAACAAAAATTTAATCATATTCTGCGAAAACTCAAGCAAGACTTATTCTTGCGATTTTTTAGTGAACTTATCCAAATAACTTGACGTGGTGATATTCTTATAGATTTCAATATCCAAAACTTACAAGCACCATCTATTATTGTAAAAATCATACATGCTTGAAACAAAAGAGTATATACAATAAACTTATACCAAAAGTTCTTCATCTAAGACTATACAGGGTCTTCCTTAGGACGGCCTTAAGACGTACCTAGCATATATATATATATATATATATATATATATATATATATATATATATATATATATATATATATATATATATATATATATATATATATATATATATATATATATATATATATATATATATAAAGAAGGTTACGGACTTTTAATTTATAGAAAGGCCCTTCAAAACCAATAATGTCCCTACTAATATAAATATTATTATAAAAAATATTTTCAAAACTAATCCTTTCAAATTTTTTATTTTATATAACTTTAAATATAATATAACAAAAATATGGTATGTTTTTTGTAAACCCTAAATGAGTTTTTTAAGGTGGTGACATATGTTTTTTTTTTCACTGTTTTAAATATTGTATTAATTAATAATATATATTACATATTACATATATAAATTTGGAAATGATTCGTATACTACAATTTTTATCCATACATAATAATTTATGTTGCTGATTTTAGTGGTCACCATGTCATTTTATGTAACTGGAATTAACAAGCGAGCTAAGGCCTTCATAATTACTATTCTAATATATGTCCGGGTTTTTGCAGAGTGCACGCATGTATAAGATCAAATTAGAAGCTAGTTCCACCACAAGTTGGGAGTCCGGGGGCAACGCCCCTGGGTCCAGGGGCGGAGGGAGTAGAGGGGCTAGTGGGTGTTCTGGCCCCCTAACTCTTTTGGTATAAGTGTATTACAAGTCCACCCTGAATTAGTAATATGCTCCATTTCTTTCACTTGGAATTTAATTAAAATAAATGTATTGGATGGTACAAATAAAAATACATTATTTATGTCTTTAAAAAAAGTACATTATTTACAATTACTATTCTTTAATTATAATATGTTTTTATGATTTATTAAGTATTATTAAATTAAAAAGCTTATATATATATATATATATATATATATATATATATATATATATATATATATATATATATATATATATATACTAGTCGTTTACCCGCGTCAAGCAACGGTGCGAGTAATTTCTTATAGAAATTGGTTTCTAGAAGCGATTATTTCTTTTGCACAAATAATTTGCTACAACTAAAAGTTGTCAATAAGATTAATGCCAGCAAATACGAAATCAGTAATAATAAAATATAAAGTTAGGGCTATCTTAAAATGTGTATGAACACATGATTGTTGTATATTATTAATCGTGAAACACTTTTTAATAAAACTTTAGTTTACCCTCTTAGATGATATTATTAATTAACGGTGTTCCAAATTACCCGAATCCATAAATCTTGAAAATATGATCCGTAATTATCTGAAATTTCTGATATGTACAATGGTTCGGTTCGGTTTTTACTAAAACAGAAACCAAATTCATTTTTTTCGTTTTCTCTATTTTTGGAAGAATTAAATTGTCATTTTTTAGGTTTTAGGTTTTTCAGATTTTTTTTTTTAATTTTAACAATATTTATGGCCTTATGCATTGACATTTTTGTTTTATGTTTTTACCTTTCCATATTAAAAATAGTAAATCTTAGGAAACATAAAGTTATTAGTAAATGTTGGTTATATACAAATTACAAATATAAATATGATTTTTAAACTTACACATAACAAAACTAACTTTTGTATCTGGAATTTAATTGCAGGAAAGATGCGAATGTTGGTTTATAGTGATAACATGTTTGATAGTTAACTATTAATCATCTAATTTTTTTTAGAAAAGAAGAGACCTCAACATAAATAAAAATTAAGACCTATTCTTCTAATCTTAACATAAAATTACATTCCAAAAAATATAACAATTACATTGTACAAACTTTTACTTGACATATATCTTGAGTTGCGTATTGTAAGAGACCATTATTCTAGAGTAACAAAAAGTTCACATCAGTTATCATAAAATGGTCTACCACTTAGAAACATACATGTAAGGAAATTATAAAGGGTTACCATTTGAAAATTCCTCAATGCTTTAGGTCCAATGGTTTAACAAAAACCCACCTCATCAATTTAAATAGCAAGTTCTAAACAATTTAGTTAATGCAATTAACATATATAATTTCAAAGTTTCTAGTATAAAAAATAGACAAAAAAAATTGTTAAAGCTAACAAATTAATCCACTAAGATGAAAATAAACCATTTAAATTAATTTATTAAAAAAAACTAAAACTAATGTAAGTACATTTCATTTCCTTGCATTTATCCCTTTTAGATTAAAAATAATTCGGTTGACCTACCTGTAATTTTTTTTTACCAAATGAAACATTATTTTGGACCTTGGCTGCTTACAAAAAAGTTTCACACTATGCGTCTATGCCTACTACCACGAAGTTTCCAAAATCTAGTATGATTTTGTTTTTTTCTTAGACAAAAAAAAATTAAAAGTGCAATTCAAACATATACTTACACAACCAAACACACATGCACACACACCCATATAGTTCTACTTTCACATTATTAGTTGTTATAATCAAACTTGCAATCAATGTTCTTCCAATAATAAACAATTAAATGAAAGTAGAACGCTTTAATTGATATTTAAATAAAAGTAGGATGTTATAATAACAATTAGATGAGTGTAGTATGCTATGTTAATCAATTAAATAAAAGTATTTTCTTTTTATTAAATATCATTGTCATTCAACCTCCAAAATTAGGGATGGTTGCTACTACAACCAAATAGTTGTTTTACCTTCAACCACAATCATAAATTTATAAATTTCATTTAAAAGTTTGTGAAATATACCACACAGTTGGTGCTAAATATGTGACCATAATCAACTGCTTATTCTCATTACACAATTATTTAGTAAACATTTGTATTTGTGATATCCAAAATATTCCCTCTTAATCATCCGGGTATGTATCTTGCCACCATTGCAAGGCAATATGCAAGCCTCCGGCTGCCTTTCTTTGTTTTTCTTATCTCAAGAACTAATTACACGTTGTTTTTCATGCTTTAAACTAACCAGGAGGAGAGTTACTGGAAACATAAAAAAAATATTAAAACTTTAGCATAATAAACATACACCCAATTAGTTTGATTAAATAAAAACATAAAAATGCAGAGTGTAGACTTTGATCTTGTAACCAAAATCAAGGGTTTACCTTCTTGTATGTTGAAATTGTATCGAGTGTTAAAATCTTCCAAAAATGACCATGGGTTAAAACATAGTCAACTCTAAACACAAAACATTTCACCTGCACACAAACTCAAATTGGGCAACATATCCTCATAAACAATGCCGATTGGATACATTTATTATAAAACGTTAAAAATAAAAGAAACAACTAAAAATTTATTTAGGACAAGATAGTAGGACACACATACAAAGATAATGGTTTGATTTGAAATATCAAAATGGAACAGAAAACACAAATCAAAATGATTGACAAACATTAGATATCTAAACCCTTCATCTGTTAAACATCATTGACAAAATGTAAATCAAATCTCAAAGGTAATCACACTTGATGTTCGTTTCACTCCTTTTTCTTCTACAATAATTAGATCCAATAAAAATATAAGTTAACAACATGGTATTATTATGATTGTAACAAAGAGGAAAGAAAAGAAAAAGAAATATGAAAAAACAAAAGAGAAAGAAAAGGATGCAGTACCTAGATAGTAATCGAAGGAGGCAGTATGATTTAGAGCGTAATTTGAAAATTCAAATCAGGGCATTTGAGATATTATCATCCACTAAAGGCTTGTTCTTTCAACATTCTATTTTGAAAAAAAAAGATTTGAAACACACATAAAGCGATTCATCAATCGATGGGGATTTTCTAGATCACCAAGATAAGGTGAGAGAAACATTTGGGGATGGGTGATTCGATGAACCAATAACGACAATAGAAACAACTGTGATTTGACAGTGGTCGAGATGTTCGGTGAGTAGACGTGAAGGTTTCCGGTTAAGGAAGAAAGAAGGAGGTTGATGGTGGTAGTTTCCTTAACTGATGATGGATATGGTTTCGATCCTTAGGACGATGGTTGATAAAGGTGATGAACTTGGTCATAACAACGTTCGATTTAGGGTTTCGGGAGAGAAAATGAGAGAAATATGTTGAGAGACGGTGAGTGCAGCTCAAGAGAGATGGTAAAGTTGCAATTCTTGAAATAAGTAGAAAAGAGATATAGGAGAAGCATGACCAGAATAGAGAGATCTTTTTGCCTAGATATGAGGATTCAACATAGACTCCAAATTAAGGGGCTGAAATTGAGGAATCCTAATTCAAAAGCCTTTTAGCCTTTGACTTTTTGACTTTTGTTGAATGTATAAGATTTCAATGCATAAACTCATTATACAAATCACATTATGGTCTTGTACGACTTAATTTTCAGCATTTGACCAAATATGTTTTATAAGGTATAATATATATATATATATATATATATATATATATATATATATATATATATATCTTAACTATCTTATTAAGCATATTACATATTTATTGAAATTTAAGAGGTAAAATACCTACTACTTCATGTACAACCTATTATCCAATACAGCTACATGAATCGTTTATGGAATTAATTTGAGGATCAAACAATATTTTTTATTCTTAGACTCACAATTCTGAAACCCTAAATCAGTCATTTTCATCGATAAACCCTAAGTCGTCCGCTACGCGGCTTCTCCTTCTTCATCGAGAAACTCTATTTTATCTTTCTCTTACTCATCTTCCATATCCGGTATCCCTATGTTACCATAACCCTTCGTTCCACACCATTCACTGGAAACCCTAACCTTAAGTTACCTCCACCATCGCCCACCCTCTCTTGCCCCTCTTCTACCTTCTGTTCCGATGACAAACCCTAACAGTCTCCACAACCCTAATCATCACCACTAGCGAAGAGGTGATAAAAGAAAGTATTACGAAGAATGTAGTTGGTCTTCGATGTAAATGATTATGAAATCCCTCACCTTTCTTCCTGAACCCTAATCTTTCACTTCAAGCCTCCGTCAGTGTGTATATGTGTTTGATAAATGATAATCATTAACACCGCCATCATCTTCAACTGCTCCCAATTTTGAATTGAAAATCATAATCAAGCGCAGGGGACCATTTGGAGTTGGAAACCATGTCAGGTGGTGATGGTGAAATTAGCAAATTTCAAGAAAGAATTTGTTTCTGTAAGTCCTTTATACCTTTTTCTCCTTTTGCAATTTTGATTCTGATGAGTTGCTCCCATGTTCTCTGTGTTCGTTTTCACTTTTTTTCAGCTTTTCTCATACACTCGTGGGCGTGGCTACCATGTGAATGTCATATATATTAGATCAAAATTGACAAATTATGATCGATATAAGAATGTGTTGTGTGTTTGCAGTTTCAGGTGGTTATGAGTGTCACACCCCAAAACCAAGAACGGCAGAATCGTTCTGGGGCGCGGGACGTCATGTAAAGTATCACAACAATGCAAAGTAGTAAATAATCAACAACATCATCCATTGCATTAATAGTATGATTTTAAATACAAGTGTGTTCTTTCATAGAATAAAACAACATAACGAATAATCAAAATAAAAGACGAGTCTTGACTGCTCCGTCTTCACAAAACCTGGTCGTCATACCTGTCTATTTGTGACTTGAGAATACAAGTTATTTTGAAAGCGAGTATCAGCAATAAAGCTGGTGAATTCATAAGTATTTTAATGTCTTTGATTTGTAAAAAATGTAAGGAAAAGACTTGTAAATGTTTGAAGAAAAGTTTGTATAAGTATGAAAACCCTAGAAAATCCCATATTTCCTATTAGTATGAAAAGTAGTCTTCTACCAAGACCCGACTATTTTGTAAGTATGCATCTTTGTAAAAAATGACGGTTTTCCCCTGTATAACTATTATTATAAAACTATAGTCTACCTCATCGTTTATGTGAATGTGTCACAAAATAAAGGTTATAAGGAAAATAATATAATAACCGAAATTGTATCCTCTTGTACTAGGATATTCACGGCGTGGAAACTCGCCGAACAGTACAACCATAGACACCCGTCGATGTACATTTTCCCTACCGTAGCTAACAGCCTTGGGTGTGGAATGGTAAGTCCCGTAACGTATGTAATAGTATTTATGTAATAGTATCTCTGTAATAGTATCTATGTAATTGTATCTCTTGTAATTGCATCTCTTGTAATTGTATGTAATAGTATCACTTTATATAGTGTGTAATGTATTAGTATTTCTGTAATTGTATTTATGTAATTGTATCTCTTCATATAGTATGTAATGTATTAGTATAGACTCATGAATGAACTGACTCTTGTGTGATTCTTTTTACTTAGAACAGTAAGTAGTATCTCCTAACTATACCTATTATAGTTACTAGTAATGTACGTGTATAACTGAAGTATGCCTTTTCTACCTAAAGGTATTGAATTTACTGATGGAACTTTTATGTCTATATATGTATGCATAATATATAACTAATATTTAGATGACATTTGGACAGATAACCGATACCCTAAGGCCACATCCAAACAAGGAAAAGGAATTAAAGCGAGCTAGCAGTCCTAAGTCCTTTAAACATTATTATATAACCATACATATATAGACATGCAATTAACAATATAAAGGTATAAAAGAAGTTTTGTTAAACCTTTGAAAAGTTTAGTAAATAAGAATTTATGACTTGATGTTGGTTTATAAAATGTTTTGAAAACAGATTTTTTGATAAGAACAGTTTAAAGTATAAAAATCCTTTGTTTGAAACACAATTGTAATGGAGTTTGAAAGGAAAATTACAGTATGTAAGACAGTTTGATAAAGAGTTTTTAACATGTAAAAACGTTTGAGAAAGTCATTGGAAGTAATATGTTTGGTAAAACAGTTAAAAGTGTAGTAAATCCATTTGTATGCTAGTTATTAATCACATGATTGATATAATAACTAACATGATT